>NW_026020134.1:911057-939504 GCF_900185275.1 Solanum verrucosum | reverse complement strand
AAATTTGTTCCATATTAAAGATATTGTATATATTAATGACTAATTCAAGTTGTAGTCGAACATATCTAAATCATATTTAATTCAAACGAAAATAAGACAAAATACAACTATAAAAATTATACCATGACTAAATACAAATATCCAACATTTAATATTGAAGTCATAGACATATGCATATAAAATGTATTTCATACACGTTTCATCCATTTGTTATACAAATTAAAAACACGGTGCTACTTTAAAAAATAGTGTATCAGAACTGTATGAAGTCTGTGTAATGTTTTTGTGCTGAACTTATATTATCCAAGCATAATAAGTTAGTGCATGTCAGTCACCATGTGTACAATTAACAACACATTGTTACAATTTTTAGAACATTCAAAAGAGAATCAAAAGGTGCAATCAACTATTTTGATAACATATTGTAGTATATATTATCAAATACTTAAACAAAAAAAAAATATCCAAAAGTTAAACAGAAAAAATTTATCCAAAAGTTAAAAAAAATAATATGTAATTCTTAACCAGTGAAATTTGTCACTAATATTGACAGGAATAATTACATCGTCAACAGTGTCCCATGGAATGTTGGCAAGCAATTTGAAGCCTCTAATGCACTGTCCAACATTGTGGTTGGGGGAGATGGATCTCATGCCGCAATTTGACTCTCTCCACTGTTTCTCAATGTTATTGACCCACGACATAAACCAACAATCAACAGTGTTGTATGATAATGGACTTGAAGAGTAATTAGCCTTCTTTCACAGATAATACATAATGCTATTGACATGCTGTTACCAACAAAATTCGAATCTGAGTCGGAATCAGACTCTGGAGGGGTTTCAACAAGTTTTTTTCCCTTCCTCTGAGGATTGCTCAAGGGATCCCAGTCTATTGTAGTCCGAGGATCTGATGAAAAAGGAGCCTTGTCGCTAGAATAGGCTTGTTGAGATACTAGTTCAATACCTTCTTTAATCTGTAAGAGAACATGAGAAATAAGAAATCCATTATGAATTTGAAAGGAAATTCCTTCCAACATATAATGTCATTTAACATTAGACTTGCCCCAGCAGACTGGGTAATCAATTTTGATGTTGGACTAGATGAGAAAGAATGGAGAAAGTTTGATAGTGGGTTGTGGGTTGAGTCGTGTGGGAGTGAAGAAACGTGTGGGATGGTGGTGTGATCAATGATTGGGGATGGTAACGATAAACAAGGAAAAGAAATCCCTAAAATTGGGTAACTGAAAATTTTAGTTTTTTTAAAAAGGAAGTAAAATAAAATTAATGATCTATTATTAATTAATAATAAAAAACTATAAATAGATTAATAATTTATTAAATAAATATAATTTAATTTTAAAATAAAATTAAATTTAACTAATATGTCATAGCCCGTAAATAATCTGTTATAAGCAAGAAATTTTTAAAAGTAAATTTAAAACCCGTAATATTTACTCTTAAATATGTATATGGGGTGATTTTTCCATAAAAATATGATTCACCTAATTTTCTTACGTTTAAGTGGGTCATTCTCAATCCAATATTTGGCCTTATTCATTTCAATCAATTTACATATTGGTCAATATGTAGCCCAAATTAAGACTTTTTTAATTTGATACTTATATAATCATGATATAAAAAGTAATTTTAATAGGGTACTTAAAAAGTTATAAAAGAACAAATGAAGTAATTAAAACTTATAACAATTGAAAGAATTAAGTATTGACCTGCTATTTAATCAGACCAATCCAGTCAAAGTAACTCTTGAATGGGCTAATAACATGTCCATTAACTTAATTTATTTTAATTTATTTAAAGAATTAATTACAGAAATCCCATCTTTTAGTTTACTTATTATTATTATCCCCTATAAGCTCCAAAATTCCTCATTTTTCTCTTAAGTCAAAAATCGCGCATCAAATTAGTGTATTATGTATAAAATGTTGGCCATTAATGTATCTTGATTAACAAGGTGTAAAATTTTGTATCATCTATTAATGTATCTTACTTAACAAGGTGTTATATTTTGTATCATCTATTAACATGTGTGATTTAAGGGATTTGATTTTTTGGCCATTAATGTATCCGACCCTCTTTTTAATGTATCAGTGATTTTTTGGCCATTAATGTATCCGACCCTCTTTTTAATGTATCAGTGATCTTTTGGCCATTAATGTATCCGACCCTTTTTTAATGTATCAGTGTTTATATTATTGTATTCGTTTGAGAAATTTATGTAATTATAAACTTTTAAGGGATATATTATAATTTTATCTTAAAAGTATGTGATTTCTGTAATCTGCGCTTATTTAAATCTAGTTCAATATGTCCATTTGGCATGTGCAATTAAAATGTAATGAATATAATAACTATATATACAAAAGCTTGCACATAAATGGAAGAGAATTTATTACTACCACCAATAAAAAAAAAACTTCAACAAATCTAAAAAATATAAGTAGATAATAGTGTATAAAATTCCCATATGTTATCATTTATCTTCCCTAGGAGAACGTGTAAAGGTACCCTCATATGCAACTTATCCAATTATATCTTAAGTTTCACATGTTTTTTGTCAAATTATTTCCTAATTTTCCTTTAGGTGTAAACTTCCTACGTAATAATGGTATCTATGCAATCGATTTTATTTTTTTTAGTTTTCTATCCGGTGTTAGGCGCTCACATTGGAGCTCCAACTAAATTTGGATTGCGTACTGAAGGGTCCATTCAGAGGTGACACTCTCAACATGATTTTCTCCATATCCAAGGCTGTCACACCCCAAATCCGGATGTGATGGCACGTGTCCATTTCCCACCGGACACGTCAGCCTAACCCAACCACGACGATAGAGAAGTAGAAATACGAGAATAAAAGATAATAAATAAGCGGAAGACTTTAATTAAGACTCAACACTACCCAGAATTTGGTTGTCACATGTACAAACCTCTAAATATTGAATTCGAATAAAAATATACAAGTCTCAGAGTATAGTTCTCGAATAGAACAAAACTGAAAGTAAAGATAACTCAAGGGCACGTCTGGAATGAACCGCTACCTCTCGAGTATGTCCCGAAGCTCAATCTGCTAAAGAAAATACTAAGCCGAATCTGAGAGAGCTGTCAACCTACACAATTGTGTAGAAGCAAGGGTGAGTACCGAAAACCACAGGTACTCACAAGTAACTCTAAACTAAGCAAAACTAGCAGCTACAAACAACTCCTTTCAAACCCAATCGAACCACCGAAACTTCAATCTAGCAGCAAACCAACCAACCTATACTAAACAGATCATATTCAACAGCCAGAACCAACAGTATATCCTCATCAACCTCAGATCAACAAATAAGAGCAAGTAGATCAAATTCCACATAAGAAGGATAAACCGATACAATCCACACATCAAAGACAAAGATAAGGCAAATGCGATGTAAAATGCAATAATGATGTCATGTAGTCGTGATGCATGTCTGTCCTACGATACACATCTGTTGACGTAATCAGTCCACGCTGAATACTCAAATCAGAATCCATGGGGGCCAAACATGGATCATGTATCACCGCCGGAACCGGATCCCATCGGCATCCAAATCGCTAGCCGGAGCTAGTCCATCTCATATATCTCTAGCCGGAGCTAGTCTCAATTGTGTCTCATATCCATCCATCCTCATATCAATGTCTCAGAACTCATGCAAAAGATAGTTCACACATGGGATGAATAATGAATATGCACATGTCATCAATCACAATCATATCACGATTACATCATAGTATTACATATCACCTGTCTCAATCACAACCATATCACGACTACATCATAGTATTACACATCACCTGTCTCAATCACAACCATATCACGACCACATCATAGTATTACACATCACATGTCTCAATCACAACTATATCACGACCACATCATAGTATTACACATCACTTGTCTCAATCACAACCATATCACGACCACATCATAGCATTACACATCACCTGTCTCAATCACAACCATATCACGATCACATCATAGTATTACACATCACCTGTCTCAATCACGACCACATCATAGCATTACACATCACCTGCCTCAATCACAATGTCTGTATCAATCATAGCCTATTCATGCTCTTCTATCCCCTCAATATCAGTTATCACATGACTTATTCAACAAATTCAAGTCACATATAACACATTTAGCTCGTTTTATTCCCCATCTTTCATTTACAACAATTTCAATCAACAAATAAAATCCATCCTCAATCCCCATTACTCCCCAACACAATTAGGAAAGTAGTCATGCGTAGTCTAAGAGTTTTACAAAGTTTGAAAGCCACTTGCCTTAAAACGAACTCCAAAAGTTACTTGACTTGAGCCTTTCCTTTCCGAGTATAATCCGGATCACGATAATCTATTCAAACAATTATTCACAATCACAATTCAAGTCCAATGACACCAAAATTAAGAAATTTAAGGAAAAAGGGCAAAACGAACCAAAAGTCTCATACCGAAAAACGATACCCAAATCTGGAATTTTTTTTTATGTAAAATGATCCTTAAAGTATTTGGAAGCTAATGGTGAAAACCAATTTGAAAACGGAGTTGAAATCAATTCACAAACTCAATTTGAAGGAAAATTCACGTTCTTGAAAAAGCCTAAAATATTCGGATCCGAAACTCCGACTCGAAAATGAAATATCTCTTGAAAAAACATCTTACCCATGCTTAGATATGTTCAAATATGAAATTTCATCAAAAACGGAGTTAAGATCGACCTTGAAATTCTCGATTTATCAAACTTTAACTTTATCGGGAAAGTCCAAATTGTACGCGGTTAATATGATGAAAATAATCGATGAATCAATAATTTTATGTTAAAATCAGTTTACCCATAACATAAGGATCGTAAATATACCTTTTTCATCAAAAAGGGAGTCCAAATCGATAAAACCCCAATTTTTTCCAAGAGATTGACGGATAGGGAAAAAAAAACAGATAAAGAAATTATGAGAAAATGTCGAATTGAAGATTGAATACTAACCCTCATATTAATTCAAGAAGAAACCCGTAAGAATCACTCCATTCCGATCTCTAGAACTCCCGATATGCTCAAAATACCAAATGAACGCAGTCTGAGATTTTTATAACAATACATGGCTGTTATGCACCAGAAAAACAGCAGTTAATCCTTCACTAAAAAGGCCGTAATTTCCTCATACGATAGTGAAATGACCCGATTCTTTTTGTAAATGTCTTAAATAATGATACGGACCTGCTCGTTCAATCGGAGCTCAATTTCATGCTCGTTTGCCCAGTCAAATATCATTTCTACTCGGTAAACAATTATTTCTTATTTGCGATAAAAGTCCAATCTCGGGTTAGCGAAAATGCACCAAAATTTGCAGATAAGTCCTATAATTCATGCTCAAAATTTCAGAACCTTCGAAATAATTTTTTGACCTTTAAAACTAATAATGAACCCTTTAGTTGCCACAATTTGCTGAAATAGTGTCAAAGCATCCAAGAAGCTTAAAAGCTCACCCAAAACTCATTTGGCACTTTCCGAACACAAACCAAATATGCTACTAGCTTGAAAATGACATTTCGGACTCAATGAAATCGTCGGAATTTGAATTCGAGGTCTCCTTAAATCGGTATCCGATAAGGCGTCAATAAACTAACTTTAGGGTCAAAAACTCGAAACGCACTCGGGGCCTCTAAAAATTCAACCAAGACTCATTCTAGACTTAGAATCACCCCCTGAATCCAACGGTGCCCTCGGAATTCCATTTCGAGCACCGGAACCTCGTTTGTTGACCAAAGTCAACTCTTGATCAAAATTTCACAATTTTAGCAACTTAGGACCTCAAATCTTCGTTTTAACTCCAAATTCGACTCCGTAAATTCTCATAGACCCATTTCGACATTCTAAAACTGCTGGAATCGACGGAAATCCGATTCGAGTCTCGAAACTCCAAATGACTCGAAGTAGCACTTTTAACCAAACTTTAACTCTTAAAAACTCAACTTTTCATCAATTTTCCTTCAAACCAACTTCGAAAATACAACAATTAGGACTCGGGGCAATTATCGGGAGGGGTAAAACGGTCATTTTATGAAAATTTCCAAAAATGACCTTTAGGGTCATTACAAATGCTCAAACCCGAGACCTCTGGTTAAGGGTGAAACACTCACACCAGTGCAATAAAGTTGAAGACGTCTAAAATAAACTTCTACGTCTTATCATGTACTGTCTACTTTTAACTGTCGTGATTTTCTTTTTTAGAATCAAACGATAAAAACTTTGATTGACATTTTACGATGTATTTTTTCATCATATTGATATGCAAAAAATTGCAATTTATAGTACTTTTCATATAGTTTTTGAATATCTATTTTTTTGTTCAAAATATTGAATTAATAATGTAATCTAATTTAACTTTTGAAAAACACAATATGACAATTAAAAGTGGACGGATGGAGTATCAAATATGAATTCTTTCAAGGAAAAAATATTTTTCTTCTTATTCACCTTTGTACTTTTGGAATCCATTTCGTACTTTCTACACAAGTGTATACACAGTATACTATCATTTGTTTGCTTTAAACTCATATACACCGTGATTCTCTCTAACTAGTAACAAGGGCTCACCATAAAATATATTCAATTGTTTAATTTTAAGCTCATATGGTTATATTCAGTAGAATTTCCAAACTGGTCAAATTTTGTAAAATAAAGAAGGAAGAATTTAATTAGGAAAATCAAAGATGAATATTTCAAAATCCATTTGTTCTTTTCTTGTTACTTCTTCCGTTCTAATTTGTGGCACCATCTGACTTGATATAAAATTTAAAGATTTTTAAAAAAAAATTTGTGGTCTAAAATAAATCTTAGATATTTTTGTGATTATAAATAAATCATTTCATTAAGGGTAAAAGAAGAATTTTAAAGTTACATTTTTTCTAATTATTAAAAAGTGATATTTCTTTTTTAGGAAAGACTAAAAAGAAAAAATATATCACATAAATTGGAATATATAGAATTTGAGAATATGCTTAACAAGGAATTCGGGGAAATTAACTAATTCTCTTTCAATTTGCTTTGATCAGTATAGTCTTAGGAGTTTCCATCGCAGCTAACCAAAAAAAAGAAAAAGGGTCAAAATTGTTTTTAACTATGTGAAATAGACTATTTATATCCTTTATTATATTTTGGGATAAAAAATACCTTCATCGTTATCCTAAAAGACCACATATATCCTCAAGAGCTAATAATCTAAATTTTTAGTGACGTGACAAGTCAAGTGGAACTACTCCCTCCACCAAGCTTTGTCAACTAGGATTCACTATCAAAAAGTACACCTTTAGTGGCGATAAAAGTAGCCACAAAAGCCCAGAATATCACTAGTAAAGATTTTCGTTGATTTTAGCGTTAGATTATGATTTTATGTTTTTTTTCTTCATTGTTTTTAAAAAAATTACATATGACATTGATCAAGGAGGAGTTTGAAGATATCATATGTTTTATTTTTATGTCATACGTAAATGCATAAACTGTACAATAATGCATTGCGTAGTAGAAAATTTGAGTCGAGAAGTAATTTTGGTGTTGTTCGTAATAACATTGGATGTTTTTTAATATTGATAGTACATGCTATTGATTTTAGAAGATTAGGTTGTAACCGAAAATCAATTATCATATTTTTTTGTTGAAAAAATTGATTTTACTGGAGAATGACTATTGCAACTTTAGTCACCGCTAAAAATCACTCAAAACTTTTAGTGGCAATATTTTGGGAATTTTTGCCGACTTTTATCACCGCTAAAGATTTAGTTTTTTATGGGGAATACTAGTTGGCAACGCTTAGGTGGAGGGATTAGTCTCATGTGGCTTGCCCGTCACTAAAAATTTAGGTTGTTAACTCTTAAGGGTATTTGTGTTCTCTTAGGATAACGGTGGAGACATTTTTGATCCAAAAATGTAACGAATGGTATAAATGATCTATTTTACATAGTTCAAGAGTAATTTTAATCATTTTCCGAAAAAAGAAATTAAGACTGGAAACCATGTTTGATCTTTCAATTTGCCCAAGAATCAAAATTCAGGTGAAAGGAATGTCCAAATACAAATTCAATTTTTCAACTTTTAATTTATTATCTATGACAAAATGGAAAAGCGAATTCAGGTAAAGCATGAGTCTTTTTTTTTGCAAAATTTAAATGATGGATCTTTTTAACAAAATATAAACTTATGAATCAAGTTTTACATTTAAAAAAAATGGAAAATCACAATATGAGATTTGAAATCCTACTCTTTGAAAAAATTGGTATATGAAATTAATGTTGAAATTTTATGCAATTTTTATAGAAAAGACTAGTAATTTCAAATTAAAATTTGAAAATGAGTCTCAAATAGTCAAATTCTGTGGTCAAATGCCTAGAAAATAGAGTAGACAAAACTAGATGCATATGATCTTTACCAAGAACTCAGCAAAAATGAATGTGGACGTCTTTTCAGCTTTCATTTCACGTATATATAATAAAATAATAACATGATTTTACACTTACATTAGTCAAGAATAGATAAAAACATTTTTCAAAAATCAAATATGAGTTCTTTTAAGCACAAAATTCTTTACTTCTCATTCATCTTTTTACTTAATCTTGTTACTATAAAGAGTTCTCCGTTGCCTACAAAACTCAATCTTATTGGTGGACGCCTAGATTTGAAGTCCATATCAACAACACCCTCCCTACTAATTCAAATCCTCTAAAACTTCGTTGTAAATCTGCAGATGATGATCTTGGTGATAGAGTGCTCTATACAAATCAAGAGATGGAATTTCATTTTAATGAACATTTTTTGGGCGGAACATTATACTTTTGTCATTTTTATTGGGACTCTAAAAATACGAGTCATGATATTTTTAATGATAAAATAGCTGATAAATGTGGTTTGGAAAGTAAGAGTTATTCATTTACTTTTATCTATGGATGCTATTGGAAGATACAAGAGGATGGCTTTTATTTTAACTCTCAGGAATTACCACAACCTGATAAACAATATTCAAAAATATATGGGTGGTGATGACAAGTAAAATGTAGTGCATCATCTACTTCAATATCGATACACAAATAAATGCAAGAAAGAAGTGAAATGATTTGCGATACTATTTCTCGATTCCTTTTTGACTATATAATTACCTTTGTTTTAAATTTAGCGATACTTCAAAATTATGATAGCTCCGCCTTCTCTCTAATATATTTATTTTATTTTATACTCGAAGATTTCATAGCTTAGTAGCAAATGTCTCATATATATAAGTGGGAAAATGAAAAAAGAAAGTTTTACGTGTGTCAAGAAACTTTATCTAGTACAACAATAAAGTCATAATGTTTTTTTGTCAATATGTAGCGATAACTGAATTTTTCCTACTATGACAAATGGACAATAGAGTCATTTGAATAGGTAGATTGAGATTGACCAATCTTAAATATGTCATTACAAATTGACAATATTAGAGTTTGTAATATATATATATATATATATATATATATATATATATATGAAGTGACTGTCATATAACGGAAGACGTTAAATATCAAAAGTCTTGGTATTTAAAACTTAGAATTTAGATGAATATGTTTGTTAAAAAAAAAGATGGACATTCAAAATAGTCATTATGCGACAGGCAAAACAGAATCATTTGACAGTATCAATAGGTTCAACAAGATCCAATAAAACCAAAAAGAAGGTATGAATTATCAAGTGTTGTTGGATAGGTTTGAAGAAGAAGACAAGAGAAAATTACTTCAAGTTACTTTTGATGGATAATCAATCTTTTTTAATGCATGCTTTTGTAATAGAAAATTTGAGGTTGATAACTCAACTTTCTTGTTGATTGACATATTTTTACATTATTTAAGCATCCTTATTTGTAATATCATCATTGAGTGTATTACAAACTCTGTGGTGATCAGAAAATACTTAGTTCTATCTAGTTCTTATTTTCTTCATGCTTGTTAGGTAGCAGAAGTAAGGTATTTTATTAGGATTAGTAAGGTAAGACATAATCCCCCTTACTTGTACTTATCCCTATTGATATTTTTTTTATGTTTTAAAAAAAAAAGTTAAACTTCAAAAAAAAAAAAAAAAGTCTTTATTCCAAGTTCTAATTCTATAATTTTTATGCAAATTTTACAGAAAAATATCAATTTCAAATAAAAACTTGAAATTGAGTCTCAAATCCTATGATCAAACATAGTAAATGGAGTAGACAAAATTAGATTTATGTGATTTTACCAAATTCATCAGCAAAAATTAATGTGGTCGGATTTTGAGTTTTCTTTTTCAGGGTATATATAATTAGTCAATAAGAAGATACAATCATTTCAAGAATCAAATATGAATTCTTTCAAGAACAAAATTCTTTTTTTTCTCATTCATCTTTGTACTTGATTTTGTTACTATAAAAATTCTTCGTTGACTTCGACACTTGGATCTTATTGGTGGACACCTAGATTTGAAGTCCATATTATCAACACCATTCCAACTAATTCTAATTCTCTAAAATTTTATTATAAATTTGTAGACGATGATTTTGGTAATAAAGTACTCCACCCAAATGAAGAGTTCAAATTTCATATAAATGAACATCTTTTTGGCGGAACATTATACTTCTGCCATTTTTATTGGAACTCTTATGATACGAGTCATGGTATTTTTATTGATAAAATAGCTGATAAATGCGGTCTAGGAAGAAAGAGTTATTTGGTTTCTTTTATGCATAGATGCTATTGGAACTTTGAAGGTACAAGAGGATGGCTTCTATTTCAACTCCCAGGAATTACCAAGACCTAATGCACAATATGAAAAGTTATATGAGTGGTGGCAAAAATAAAATGTAGTGCATCTAGTTCGACATCGATTCAGAAATAAATGCAAGAAAAAAGTGAAAAGACTTGCTATACTATTTCTCGATTCCTTTTTATCTGTATAAATCACCTTTGAATAAATTTAGCAAGATTCAATATGTGGATTTTATTGTTCAAAGAGTTCATAGTTTAGTAGCAAATGTCACATATACAAGGGGGAAAATGACAGAAAATTTTACATGTGGTCAAGGAACTTTATCTAGTACAAAAACTTAAATGGAGAATAAAAAGGCAAACATGGCCATGCAAAGACAGAGGATAGACCTGTGTAGATTCTCATCGAGCACCCTAGACGCGTTGAGTTTTTTGATGTTTCATATGTAGACTTCAGTTCCCGGAAAAGGTTTTTCAGTGCCCAAACAAGGCCGGAACGGGGATGACCTCTTTGCCCTTGTAGTAAAACTTAATCTGCAAAAGGAAATAAACTTTAGAGCAAATGAGTTATTGTTGAGAGCACCAGTTGAATTACTTATTGTCAGTGTGCATAAATATAACTTCAAAAAACAAGTAAATTTTCTCATTTCTGAACTAGAGACTTACTTAAGTCCTGAATTGTCGTCCCACCTAGTTCAATATATGGAATATGGCAAATGTTGGACCATTGGGAGTTTGTGCCATTTTTATTGCTGCAACTTTTTTCTAACTGTGGGCAGCCTCTAATTCTAAGGTACCGTAATTTGGTGAGGCGTAGCATGGCATCTCTGGATGGCAGATGCTGTAGTTTTCTGCAGAACCATAAAGTTAACTCTTGCAAAGAAACAAGGTTGACAAGCCCATCCAACAGAGCTTCTAATGATGGACAATCACGGATCTCCAGATGTCGTAATTTGGGCATGGCATCTAAGAAGTCCAGATGTTGTAGTCGTCTGCACCTCACTAGCTCTAATGTTTCAAGAGAAGTAAGATTTCCAAATCTATCAGGAAGAGTTTTGATTCCAAAATCATTTATTCCGATCTCTGTTAGGGAAGAAAGTTGCATAAGCTGATAGGGCAGAGAATCCCATTGCCTATTCCCATACACCTCTAATTTAGGAAGGGACGATAGCTGCTGAATGCCACTAAATATCAATTGGAATGCCTCAAAATCCATCATCTCTGAGAAAGGTCCAATGCACAATTCCTGTAATCCAGTGAGACGGTGAAGGCCCCGTGCAGGTACACTATCCAATTTGAGGCATTTTGATATATTCAAATATGAAAGAGAAGGCATTTCCCACACATGTAAAGGGAAGGAAACTAAGTTGTTACATTTGTTGACCTTCAAAGATTCCAAAGACCGACAACGCTCTAGCATTTCACTTGGTAAACTGGTTAAGCCATCACAATTGGATAACTCAAGACTTCGGAGCGAAGTAAAATGATTCTCTCCACTGGGAACAGGAAAGGAACTGAAATTGTTGCAGCGCTCAATCCTTAAGCTCTTAAGAGAACGGAGGTTGTATAAACTTTGTGGCAATTCACGAAACTCTCTGCAATTTAAGACCCGTAGATGTTCAAGAGAAACATTGTTATGTAGCATCTCATCTGGAAAACAAGTGAGCTCTTTCACATCATCCACAATAAGATCTACGAGAGATGTCAAGTTGCTGCACAAGTTCAACAACGGCATTTCACTGTTAACTCTTTCAATCGCTACTTCATGCAGGATTTCAAATTGATTTGGAGTACTTTTTAACAGTGGACAGCTACTAATCCTCAACTTCTCCAGCGCAGGAAATATTCTTACTCCAACTCCGTCTCTACCATGATTTCCTGTTGGTAACAATTGCACTTCCTTCCATTCAGTAAGGCTACTCATATTCCTCAACACTAGTTCTTTGAGTAACGGGAACACTTGGATATTGGTGTTATTGTTGCTCGATCCATTATTGTTAACTTCAACACCATAAAATGTAGGTCCAATACATTCCAACTCATGGAATCCTATCAGCTCAAGATGCTGAAGGAGTTTGAGTTGGCCAAGCGATGGAATTTCCTTGCACCTTTTGCATCCACTTAATTTCAACTTGACCAAATTTGTTAGAGATTCTTCACTGAACCATGATGGAAATCTAGTCCCCAAATAATTCACCACCACTAAGGTTTTCAAGTTAGGATGCGGTTGAAGGCCATCCAAAACATATTCATCATTGATCTCACGGTCTTCTGATTCATCATCGGACCATAAATATGCCAGCTTGCATATATTTGGTTTCTCCTGTAGATATGCTCTTCCAGCTTCTTTTCTATTACGGACCAGTTGCAGATTGTTGATCATCAATTCACCTCTTAGGTTTTTCAAATGACCTAATTCTTCTATTCGACGACCTTTCTCTAAACCGACCTTGAAAAACTGCAGGGTTTGAAGACAAGTCAATTGTCGCATGTTAAGTGGCATCTGAAAATGCTCATTAATAATACACCATGATCTCCAAGTAGGATAATTGGATCTGTAATATATGTGTTTCAAACTTATCATATTTCCCATCTTATCTGGAAACTCCATGAGTGAACAACAGTAATTGACTCTAAATGTTTGCAAATTGTAGAGCTTGCAAATGGAGTTGGGCAAGGCTTTGATGTTTGTGTTTGAGAGATCAAGATATCTCAAGTATATTAGCTTGCCGATTGAGGCTGACAACTCCTCAATGCCTGAACTGGACAAATTTAAAACTCTCAAGAACTGAAAGCTCAGCAGCATATCATTAGATATATGATTGCTTCTCGAGAACAATGTGCTCAATCGTCCTGGCTCAATTATCTTATCTATTTGATCACTTGGTGAGTCCCATCCAAAGTATCGAACTTGAGAAAGATTTTCTCCTCCAACGCTCTTGGAATCAAAAAGTTTAGATTTGAATATATCTGCAGCCAAATCATGCACAAGATCATGCATCTTATAGTGTGTTATATTGTTGTGCTCATCTAGATTAACATCTTGCAGCAATGAATTTTGCAACAAAAGCTGAAAAAACTTGTTCCCAACGTCTTCCATCACAGGGGTCTCTTGACATGGACGAAGAAACCCTTCTGCCATCCAGAGTTGGATTAGTTGGTCTTTTTCAAACTTAAAATCTTTTGGAAACATTGCAAAGTAAGCAAAACATTTTTTCAGATGTGGGGATGGTAGATAATCATAGCTGAGTTTTAGAATTTTCATTATCCTATTTTCCCCATTATCACCTTCACCTACAACAAGGGGATTGCAATCAAGAATTGCCTGCCATTCATGTCTTTCCTTGTTGCGTAAAAGGCCTCCCAACACACTTACAGCCAATGGTAGACCTTGACATATTTCAACAATCCTGCTTTCCATGTTCACCATTTCTTCTGGAACCTCCCCATCAACAAATGCTCTTTGTTTGAAAATGGACCAACAATGATCTTTTGTTAACTTTCCCAACATACGAATATCTACCGCTACAGTGGATGCCACTTGTTTCATGCGAGTAGTCACGAGAATGCAATTTCCTCTAGAAGTGTTTACTCCTCTCAAGCTATCCACGAACTCATCCCATATCGGAAGGTCAACACGCCACAAATCATCTAAGACAAGCAAATACCTTTTTCCACCTAGTTCATCTCGGAGTTTCTTGACTATTATATCCCTGGTCTGGACCTCAAGTTTCCTCTCTGTCAATGATTGGAGGATCTGTTCAAGAAAGCTCTTGGTCTCTGACATTTCAGGTAGACACAACCACACTCTCTTCTCAAAATGTTTTTCGATCTCTTCATCATTGAAAATTCTCTTAGCTACAGTAGTTTTCCCTAAACCTCCCATCCCCACTACGGGAATGGTGCACAGAACAACTTCGTCTCTCATGTTCAACATCTTCTCCTTTATTTCAGCAACATCGTTGTCTCTACCAACGACATCCGAAGCAACTACTAAGGAATCTGTTTCTCGAAACGGTAGTATTTGCTGAGACGAAACAATTAGTGATTGGAGACCGAGGTCTTTGGCTAACTGATTGATAACCCTCAACTCTTCATTGATGTTTTTGATTTTTCGAGACATTTTACTCTTAAAAGCTGTATGAGAAATGAAATCACTGACCTTTCTCATAGGGCTATTTCGGATCTGCATCACTTGTGCTTTGAGAGATTCATATGTGAATTCGTCGAACACATTTTCAGCACTTTCAGCAACTCTTTCAAGCATTTTCAGCCATTTTTCTACAGCGTGATCGTCAACTTGTCGTCTTTCAGCATCATTAATGAAAGCTTGAATGATGGATACATTTTGTGTGAGCATTCTGAGATGTTTGTTGCAGTCCCTTGAGCTACTGACTTTCTCAATAGTGAGAGAAAGCAGTTTCTCAAGCACAACTTGAACTGTAGCACCAATTACTGGATCTGCCATTGTTGGGTTTGCTTCTACGCTCAGTCGTCTTCTTCCTTCTTTACCAAAGTCAAAATTTCTCTCTTTCTTTTTCTTTATTTTGTTATCCTTCGATACAATATCAATTTGTTCAAGTGGTATGAAATATCTCGTTAATTAATTTTGAAATTTGATGAAAACTCTCTTTGGTTCAAAAAGTCAAAGTCTTTCTTTTAATTCCACAATATGAAAAATAGAAACTACTCTATTTCTTCGAGAAAATGCTATAAATAATCTCTTATTTACAGATTTTAAATGGTTTCTAATTAAAAATTTATCCATTTTATATATATTCTTTAAATATTCAATTATCTAATTTACATCGATGCTTAATTCACACCGCATTTCAAATTGATTCGAAATACTTTTCCAAAGTATTGTGACCTTTCTGAAAGACTGTTTTCTTTCTGAAAGGTTGTCTTCTTTCCAAAGGGTTGTGACCTTTACCCTTTGTTGGCTATAAATAGAGAGGTTTTCTCTCATTTTTCTGCATCGAATTCTTCCCTTCTTTTGCATACATTTCTTACAAAACAAAATCGATCGATCGTGTCTGTGTGTGTGATTCGTTGCTGTCATTTTGAATTCGTTGAAATTATCGAAGTTTGAGGTACCGCTACTTCTCTTAATGGTTAATCCATTTTATCTTGGAAGGAATTAATCTGCAACCTCGGATGCTTGAGAGGATTAAATTTCTTAAGGACACACAGTGGGTTCTGTGGACTCGGATAGTTCTTTGTGTTTTTCTTTTCATTTTTTCTTATTTCTGGTTTGCTAATCTGAATACAGGAAATAACATATGTTTTGTCTAACATCTTGTATATTTTTCTCACTATGTGAGCTATTTGTGTAACAGTAGAGTATATATGAGCATGTTTCATAATGAGGGTATATTAACTCTAAGTAACAAAGTTGAGACTTGAGAGGTATATCATGCCTTTTTCCCTTTATTTAAACTCGGATGATTTACAAGTGAATCTGAATATGTTCTTACCTCGACGATGATTCCATTTCCGAGCATAATTGGAGATGAAAAAACTCGATCGATACTACTAGCACCAACTGTGATAATCCATGGTGCTACATTTTCAACAGTAGATGGTGTTGGGCCACTATTGCCAGCACTACAAGCTACTACAATATTTCTCTTCACAGCATTCAAAGATCCAATTGCAATAGAATTCTGTGTGTAATATGTTTTTATAGGTAGAGACCCTAGAGAAATACTAAGTACATGAACTCCATTAGCTATGGCATCATCAAAAGCAGTAAGAATGTCATCTGGAAGGCATGCAGTTCCCTGAGCTGAGGTCTTATTTGGAACTGGCCAACATACTTTATAGATTGCGAGACGAACATTTGGTGCACCTCCAGTAGCTGTACCCTTTGCAAATCCACCAATTGCTGATGCATTTGCAACTCTTCGACCACCCACTGTGGCTGCAACGTGAGTACCATGACCGTTTACATCTCTAGGTGATCGAAAGTCCCTTGTCTTGTTAAGAGGACCATAGTGTGCTTCGTAACCTTTTAAATAGTATTGTGCTCCAATTAATTTCCTTTCAAAACACAACAACAACAACAGAAAAGAACATAAGTGTTACCTTGTTGACTGTCAGTATATATAAGTTAAATTGAAAGCAAAAATAAGGGATGAAATTAAATCATTTCAACCTGTTGCAATGAGAGGCGTTGAAGGCAACACCTTCTTGGCAAGTTCCATTCCATGACTTTGGAACTGGCCCCATTCCTTTATCATTGAAACTTGAAGATTCTGGCCACACCCCTGTAAAAAAAAAAGATGAAGAGTAAGAGTGTAACTGACTTTTCGAAACAAGTTCAGGGAGGATTTATGTCTTTTCCCACTGAATAATACCATACATAATACACGGACTATTTCTCCTGATTCACCCTACCAAACGACCCCCTAAAATGGGACAGAGGGAGTATATTAAAATGTTTTTTAAAAAAAAAACAAAAAGAGAAAAGCTCTTACCAGTGTCTATAACCCCAACAATGATATCTTCTCCATAATTTCCATTTTGTGGCAATTCTTCTCCAGCATTTATCAGTGAAGTTCCTTCCAGTAAGCTCACAAAGTCCCATGATCTTGTAGTATGAGGCTTTATTGTATTAGGATCACTGTGAAATACTGATATTACCCCTTCCATCCCTGTTTTTTAAAAATAAAAATTACACTGATCAGAAACAAAAGGAAGTAACCAACACAACGACTTGAGACGTAATATAATTAAGCAATTCACTGCCACACAGAAAGTAAAAAAATTACGTGTTTGATCATAAAAAGAATCAGGCTCACACGTGATCGCATGTTAAGACATAATATAATTAAGTTACATCAGTTTGCTGTCTCAAACAACTTAAACTATAACTTCATATGTCATACCTGATATCATCTCAGCTTCTTGTGGTGTTAACAAAGCGGAAAAGCCATTGATGACGTTCTTATAGCTTTGAACAAGCGATGTTCTAACATCTTCTTTAGAAGTAGTACCCTTGACAGAATGAAGAAATGAACAGTGGTGATCTTCTATTTCTTTCGAAGTCTCGTCTCCATTGTGCTCTCCAAGGTACACTATATATACCTTTGTTTCTTCAGTACATGAAACAAAGTCACCAAGGCTCATAATTAGGAAGAGGGAAAAGAGAAATACAGTTATAAGATAGTTCTTCATTTTGGATGACTTGTATTATATTGATTTGTTTTCTGTCAGTATGAAGGGTTTTATAGTGATACGATACTCATACGTACAATAAATAATAGTATCTTGGAAAATTGTTAGAAGTGGATGCAGGAAATTTCTAATTTACTAGAATCCAACTTCTATGAAATACAAAATTAGTCTACTCTTTCACGGGACCACTGAATGATCAGTGTCTGGAAATTTGATGGAACCTCACGTAGTCTTCTTGTCTATCCTTTGCAAATCTTGCGGAGAACTTCAGAACATCCTTGTCCATGGACCACTAGTTTTGCAGAAATTTCTTTGCAGTGTGAGTTACACATATTGAAATTGTAGCGATGAGTTAAACATGTACCTTCCTAGTCATATATTTACTTTTTCATTGCTAGTAACGATGAGTTTCCTAAACTGCAGCATATATAGATATAAATACACTTCTTCTGATGGATATCTTTAGCGTACTCTAATAAGCTTAACTTAATCAATTAACATGTATCATTACAAAGATGTATATTGCAACAAGATATATAATTATTTCTTTATTCTGCATAGTACAAATCCGATCATCTGCGTGAGCAAGAAATGCAGTTTCAATTATTGTAAGGAACTTAACAGTTTTTGTTTGAAATTTCATAACAGCGTGCTCTAGTTACACATTCATATAATATTTTTGGCACTTATATATTAACAAATGCATGATATAATTACACGGATGATACAGCTATTGGACGTCGAACCACATGGACTCCATCATTCCATGTGTACAAACCAAAGGAAAACTCATTTCTCCTTTCAGTACAATTTTATGATATAACTGTTATGTTGAAGCTTATGTGGAAATCTTGGTTCATTATGCAGAATAGAGAATCCTTCAACCTAATGGACAAATACCCCTCAAACTGGTCAGTCCATTTAAGTCCTATGTCCTTTGCAGCGGATACTGAAGCTAATGTAGGTGGAATTTAATCATGAGAATGCAATACACACTCCTATCATCGATTATTATGGATCGAAGCTCTGGCAAAAGAAAAGCAAAGAAGAACTATATGGAGAAAAGCACCAAATCAACTGAAGCTAATGTAGGCTCTTCCGAACAGCTTACTTCCAAAATCTGCTTGCAAACCAACACAATATTGCCTTTCAAAACTGTTAAATTTGCAACAACTAACCAAAGTTTCATTAGAAGACAGGGAATTAGCTGGTTGAACTACTCATTCTATAAAAAATACTTGAATCATGAATTACTTGTTCTTTTATTTTAATCAAATTGTAGGAAAAGTTATTTATTTTATCAAAAGAGACAACAGAAAAATAGTTTCACTTAGGCAAATATGTATATATACTCGATAATCATTACTTATTTAATGTTGAGAGATTATGTAGTCTTTACCAAATACTCATGAAAGAGTCCAGTAATGATTTAATGGCCGAAGATTCTGTTCTTCAATAAAACAAACGTGGTGGTTCCTCCGTCGAAGATAACCAACCTTGTTAAACAGTAAAATTGTGTCGTGAAAATAAAAGAAGTGCAAAAATAACTTAGACAAACTTGTTATAGCAATCCTTTAACAAGTCTAAATGAAAATGTACCTAAAGTTATTGTCGCCCATGGACTTTGACTTGATATGCCAGTATGCCATAACAACGTTCTAGCATGACCTTGGACCTAGTCAACTATGAGAAAAAAAAAAAAAACTTTCACAATTAAACCATATTTTAAAAGACATACTATAGATATTCCTCACCTGATGAAGGATAAATAGAACAATTTGTTTAAATGTGGAAGAGCAAAATGCTGAAAGGAAAGCACAGATGCGATTCACTGATAACTCTGCATTTTTTATGTCCAATAATTGCAAGAAAAAGGATTAAACTAAATAATCCTTTTGAAGGTGAAAGTGAGAGGAGAAAACAAACCTTGGTATCTGGATAGTGCATGCTCCAGAGTCCAGAGATATGATAGGAACGCGTGAAAACTTCCTCTCACTTACTGATTTCCACAGTGGAAGTGTGGGTGTGTGGTCTATTACAAAGACATTATAAAGAAGTTTCCTAAAAGAAGGCAAAAAAAAGAAGAGAAAAGAAACAAATGAGCTTTTTCACATCATAGACAGTAGACGATATGAGAGATGTCAAGTTGCTGCACAAGCTCAACAATGCCATTTATGATTTAACTGTCAGCTCTTTCAATCTCTAGTTCATGCAGGATTTCAATAGTGGACAGCTACTAATCCTCGACTTCTCAAGTCCAGGAAACATTCTCATTCCAACTCCGTCTCTACCAAGTACCACCATCTCCTGTTGGTTATAACATTCTCCAATACTAGTCTAGGTCAGGTCATCACATCTTTATAGCAACATAGATGTTCCTTCATTGGTTAGAATCAGCCCAACAATTTCAAATGGACTAATATTTTTTTTTAAGAATCTGGAATTCTTCAGTACTATAGTAAGATGTATTCGTTTGGGGAATGAAAAGCTTGGAAAACTAAAAGGAGAAATAGAGACTTACACAAGTCCTGAATTTTCATGAACCCAACGTTAATTACTGAAATATGAGAAATGTTGGACCACTGGGGGTTTCGGCCACTCCTATTATTGATAGAACTTTATTCTAACTGAGCACAGCCTTTAATTCCCAGGTACCACAATTTGGTGAGGCATCGCATGGAATATCTGGATGGCAGATGCTCTAGTTTTCCACACTTTGATGAAAATAACTGTTGCAAATGAAAGAAACAAGGTTTACAAGCCCATCCAAAATAGCTTGATTCTAACAATCGACAGTCCTTGATCTTCAGAAACTGTAATTTGGGCATGGCATCTAAAAGTCCAGATGGTGTAGCCATTTGCAGCTCACCAGCATTAATGTTTCAAGAGAAGAACCTCAATTCCGAATTCAAGTATCTGATTTCCAGCCTTAATTCATGCAGCATTTCAAAATGATTCGGAATACTTTTTAACAACGGACAGTTACTAATCCTCAACTTCTCCAGTCCGGGAAACATTCTTACTCCAACTCCGTCTCTGCCATCATTTCCTGTTGATAACAGTTGCATTTCCTTCCACTCAGTAAGTCTAGGCATATTCCACAATACTAGTTCTTTGAATAATGGGAACACTTGGATATTGGCGTTTTTGTTAACTTCAACACCATATAATGTAGGTCCGATACATTCCAACTCATGGAATCCTATCAGCTCAAGATGCCGAAGGAGTTTAAGTTGGTCAAGCGATGGAATTTCCTTGCACTTTCTGCAACCACTTAATTTCAACTCCACCAAATTTGGTAACAATTCTTCACTGAACCATGACGGAAATCTAGTCCTCAAATAGTTCACTACCACTAATTTTTTCAAGTTAGGATGCGGTTGAAGACCATCTAGAACATACTCATCATTGACTTCACAGTCTTCTGATTCATCATGGGACCATAAATATGCCAACTTAAAGATATATGGTTTCTCCTGTAGATATGCTTTTACAACTTCTTCTCTATTACAGACCAATTGAAGACCTCTGATCATCAATTCACCTCTAAGGTTATTCAAACAACCTAATTCTTCTATTCGACAACCTTTCTCTAAACCTACCTTGAAAAACTGCAGGGTTTGAAGGCAAGTCAATTGTCCCATATTAACTGGCATCCGAAAGTGCTGATTGCCGAAACACCATTTTCTAGAATCTGATCTGAAATCATTGCTGTAATACATGTCTCAAACTTATCATATTTTCCATTTCATCTGGAAGCACCTCGAGTAAGAAGCAATTACTTACTCTATAAGTTTGCAAATTTTAGAGCTTGCAAATGGAGTTGGGCAAGGCATTGATATTAGTACTGGAGAGATCAAGATATCCCAAGTATATTAACTTGCCAATTGAGCTGTCAACTCCTTGATGCCTGACCTAGACAAATTTAAAACTTGCAAGAACTGAAAGCTCAATAGAACATCTTTGGATATATTGTTTCTCGAGAACAATATGCATATACGTCCAGGCTCATTTATCATATCAATTTGATCACTTGGTGAGTTCCATACAAAGTATCGAACTTGAGAAAGATTTTCTCCTCCGACACTCTTTTGATCAAATAGTTTAGATTTCAAAATATCTCCAGCCAAATCATGCACAAGTCATGCATCTTATAACATCTTATATTGTTGTGCTCATCTTACACAACATCTTGCAGCCAGGAATATTGAAGTAGAAGTTGAAAATACATGTTCCCAACGTCTTCCATCACAGGGGTCTCCTGACATGGACGAAGAAACCCTTCCGCCATCCAAAGTTGGATTAGTTGGTCCTTTCCAAACACAAAATCTTTTGGAAAAATTGTGAAGTGGGCAAAGCATTTTTTCAGATGCGGAAATGGTAGATAATCATAGCAAAGTTTTAGGATTTTCTTTAAGCTATTTTACCCGTTATCATCTTCACTTGCAACTAGGGGATTGCCATCAAGAATTCTTTGCCATTCATGTTTTTCCTTTTATCGTGCCTCCCAATACACTTGTAATCAATGGTAGACTTTGACACATTTCAACAATCCTATTTTACGTGCTCACCATATCTTCAGGAACCTCCCTGTCACAAATGCTCGTTGTTTGAAAATGGACCAACCATGATCTCTTGATAATTTTTCCAACATATGATGATCTACTGCTGCTACTGTAGATGCTACCCTCTTCGAATGAGTAGTCACAAGAATGCAGTTTCCTCTTGACGTGTTTATTCCCCTCAAGGTGTCGATGAAGTCGTGCCACAATGTAGAGTCAACATGCCACAAATCATCCAGGGCTAGTTAATACCTTTATTTGCCTCTTTTGACTATTATATCTCTACTTTGGACTTCAAGTTTCCTCTATGTCAATGATTCGAGGATTATGTTAACTAATGTAAATGGTTAAGCAAGCTAGCTAGTTGAGTTAGTTAACTAATCAGCTATAGTTAGTTAGAAATATGCCCAACTGGCATTAGTTAGTTACAAGCTCATGTGAGTAGATAAATATACAATGTGTATAGATTCAATCAATACAATTTCTTTCTTCCTATCTACATTGATGTAAAGCTTAAAGCTCCAGCTATGGAGCTATCATGGTCAGAGCCTATGATCATAGAGACTTCGTTATCCAGAAGAAGTATTAGGTGCTCCGATCTCATCATTACTAAAACTGGTGAATTGAAAGAAATTGTTCAAAGGTTCCCATGACTGGAACTAGAATGGATGGAGATGGAGTCGGAACTACTAGCACTGGTAGTGGTACTCGCATAGCATCATTTCCTGTGATTGATCACAATCATCCTCTGTTTCTTCAGAATACAGAAATTCCAGGTAGTTCTCTAATCTCCCTACAATTAACAGGTTTAGAAAACTATGATTTGTGGAGTAGGTCATTTCGAATTGGTTTAGTAGGTCGACGTAAGCTAGGATTTGTAGATGAAAGGTTTCCTAAGTCTATGTTTGAGCCAGAGTTACATGATTAGTGGGAAAAATGTAATGCAGTAGTTTTGAGTTGGATTATGAATGCAGTGAGACCTGGTCATCTTAGCTCTGTAGTGTATGCATTTGATGCTCGAAAGGTGTGGCTAGATCTGAGAGAAAGGTTTGATACTGTAAATAGATCCAAAAATTTTCAATTGCACAAAAAGATTCATTCTCTCACTCAAGGAATAATGTCAATTGCTTACTATATATCACTCAAGGTTAAGAGACATCTAGGATGAATATGATGTTATCATGCCATGCCCTAGTTGTCCATACCCTGAGTCCAAGAAGTTTGGTGAACACTGTGATTATCAAAGGTTATTGTTGTTCCTAATGGGGTTAAATGAGTCTTATTCCCCTCCTAGGAGTCAGATCCTTATGATGAGTCATATTCCTTCACTCAACAAAGCATATGCACTACTGATTGATCAAGAGAGTCAGAGAAGTCTGGCTAGTACTAGTTCTAACAGCTCAGGGATGATAGAAGGCACAACAATGTATACTTACAGACATAACATCTACAAAAATGGAGCAGACATCCTCTACCAGGTCATTCTCAAGTGGTGGTGATCATATTGAAGGATATAATAACAGTATTAGCTCTTCAGAAGGAAGCTACAAGTCTAGAAAGAATTTTCTACAATGTGAACACTGTGGGTGCAAAGGGCATTCTAGAGAGCAGTGCTACAAAATAGTGGGATATCCTATAGACTTCAAGTCCAAGAGGAAACCCCTGAACACTGGGGTGTATGCTAATCAGGTGAAAATCCCTTCTACTCTTGGACAAGAGACCATAGGCTACAACAACAAAGGGAACAACACTTCAGGAGCATGTCCTCACTCTGGAGCTTTCTTCACTCCTGTTCAGTATAAACAAATCATTCAACTTCTATCCAGACCAAGTGGTGAGAATACAACAGTTGAACCATATGCAAACATTGCAACAACTGATGATGCAGGTAGTTCCCCTATTAATTACTATATCATGTAATTATGCAAGTAGAAAATGGATAGTTGATACTGGAGTTTCACATCATATCACATCTGACCTTGCAATTCTAAACAAAGCTAGGAATGTGCCTGAACAGGGAGAAAGTAAGGTCCATTTACCAAATGATAATGTTGCAACAGTCACTCATTTGGAAGTACGTGTGTGTTGGCCAATCACTCTATATCTAATGTGTTATACTTACCTGACTTCAGGTTTAACTTGTTGTCAGTCTCAAAGATAACCAAAGAATTACAGTGCATGTTTTGTTTTTTCCCTGACGTTTGTCTTTTCCCAGGACCTCTACACTTGTCTGGTGAAGGGGATTGGTAAGGAGGAACATGGTCTATACATACTACATGAAGGACTAAGTCAAGCTCCAAGTCAGCTGGTAAATTGTAGTATAATTAAGTCTGTTAGTTCTGTTACTCAGTCTGAGTCTAGTAGTATATGGCACACAAGACTTGGTCATGCACCTATTGATGTAACAAAGAAGCATGAGTGTCTTAAGACATTAGCAGGTAGTGATCATCTTCATTGCCCTGTTTGTCCTCTAGCTAGACATATTAAACTTCCTTTTCCTACTAGTACTCACAAGACTAATCATGTATTTGAATTGTTGCATTGTGATTTGTGGGGACCTTACAGAGTTCCTAACTATAATGGAAAGAGGTTTTTTGTTACCATTGTGGATGACTTTAGCAGGTATACTTGGGTGTTCCTAATTGCATCCAAAGCTATGTATCTGGACGTATATGAACTTATCTAGACGCACCAAAATCTAGTAAGATGTGTAATATTGCAAACTAGAATATATTTAAGTAATTAGCTTTTAAACTAGTGAGATTTATGTAAATTTCTCATATATATCATATGTTATTTAATAAATATTTTTCGTGACTAGATATATCATCACTCTCAAACCATATTTAATAAATCATTTTCCTAGTTTTTCGATTTGGTGCAATTAATTCTTAGATGTTCTATTATCCTCATAAGGTATTAATAAATACATTTTCCTAATTTTTCATTTGGTTAGACATATTATTATTCTCATATGGTATTTAATAAATACATCATTATCCTCCTATGAAATAAAATAAATTAATTTCCTTTTTTTCCCATTTGGTGCAATTATTAATTCCCTACTTATGAAACAATCACCTATAGAATATGTAATATTAATTTCTTTCCTTAAAATACAATCTGAAAGACAAAAATTTGTCTATGTTACCAAATTTAATTAGCAAGATTCACCTTCCATCTCATGTATAAATACATAGCAAAAATAATAGACATATAGTTCCAAGATAAGATAGAGATCTTTCAATTATTCAAACATGAGTTATTTCAAGAATAATAATAATAATAGTCTTTTCTTCACATTCATCTTTGTACTTAACCTTGCATTAGTGACAAGTTCTTCATTGACCCCAAAACCATCTTTGTTTACTCCTGGTTATCTAGTGGACATTGTTGATGCCCTCCCAAATGGTTCTCCACCTTTGAAACTTCGTTGTCAAGGTAAAAATCACGATCTAGGAGATCGAACACTCAATGTATCTGAAGAATATAGTTTTATGTTTAAAGCGCAATATTCTGGTGGTACATTATACTTTTGTCATTTTTATTGGAATGGAAAAGATAAAGTTTTTGATGTTTTTAATGACAATATATCTAGTGGTTGTGGATCCCTTGCCGCTTTTCTCTCTCAATGTTATTGGAAGGTGCAAGAAGATGGCTTTTATTTTGCAGGCCGTCAAGATGCTCAATTTGAGAAGCGATACTCATGGTAATGAATTAATGTATATATAACATCGATCTAGATCTATTTCAATTTCGCGTACAATAAGTGAGTGTTATAGCTCTGAAGAAATGATACTCCGTTATTGATTTCTTGATTACATTTCATGAGCTATATATATATAGTATTATCTCACCTTTGTTTAAATTTTATGAAGATTTAACAAAATACATGATCGAGTACGAATAATTTTTTATGTATGTATGATAGATGTTGTTATTCAAGGAATTCAAAGTAGTTTCAATTGGGGAAAAAAAGAAAAAGAAGAGCAAATATCACAAGAAATAAAATTAATTTGGAATACTTCATGATTTGGAAATAATAACCTGGAGGATTTGGAATAGTGCGGACCATATTAAGTGTACTAAATGAAATGTATACCGATAATATATTGTATGAAAAGTATATACGAAGTGAATATGAAAAATGTACTAATAAAAATGTATAAATCAATCAAAAGTCTCAATTTCGAATTGGGTATGAAAAAATCCTTTATTAGGGAGCGCTTCTCACTACTAAAAAAACAGTGAATACCGACCTAAAAATTTCCGACCTCAAATGGAGGTCGGTAATTTCCGACCTCCGGAGGTCGGTATTTACAAGTAGTCGGTTTTTATGCAAAATAAAGCGGAAAAACCAAATTCCGACCTCCGGAGGTCGGAATTTTTCCCGGAAAAAATGAATTACAATAAAAATACCGACCTCATGAGGTCGGTATTTTTTATATTTAATTGAGAAAATAATACCGACATCAAGAGGTCGGTTTTTATTGTAATTCATTAAAAAATTTATAATTCCAACTTCCGAATGTCGGTAGTATGTAATTAAAATACTGACCTCATGAGATCGGTATTTTTATTTCATCTAATTGCTACTAATTAAAGCGACATCCGGAGGTCGGTATTTTTATTTCATCTTATTACTATTAATTAAAGCGACATCCGGAGGTCGGTATTTTTTTTTCCATCTAATTACTTTTAAAAGCGACATCCGGAGGTCGGTTTGCGAAAAGAGGGAAAACCAAATTCCGACCTCTGGAGGTCGGAAATTTTCTCGGAAAAAATGAATTACAATAAAAACCGACCTCTTGATGTCGGTATTAAAAAAATAAATAAATAACAATATTTTATTTTTTCTCAATAGGTTTTGTGTAAAATAAAAAACAAAAAAAATTATAATACCGACTTCCGTATGTCGGTAAAATTAAATAGTAAAAATAAATTAATATAAATTACCGACCTCATGAGGTCGGTATTTTTTATATTTAATTGGGAAAATAATACCGACATCAAGAGGTCGGTTTTTATTGTAATTCATTAAAAATTCCGACCTCCTGAGGTTGGAATTTTTTCTCAATTAAATATTTCATAATACCGACTTCCGAATGTAGGTAAAAATTAAATAGTATGTAATTGAAATACCGACCTCATGAGGTCGGTATTTTTATTTCGACTATTAATTAAAGCGACATCCGGAGGTCGGTATTTTTATTTCATCTAATTACTTTTAAAAGCGACATCCGGAGGTCGGTTTGCGATTTGCGGGTAAACCAAATTCCGACCTCAAGAAGTCAGAATTTTTCCAGAAAATGAATTACAATAAAAACCAACCTCTTGATGTCGATATTATTTTCTATTTTGATTTAATTTTATTTAAATCGTTTTCCGGAGGACCATTTTGTGTTCTTAAAATTTAATGTGATATATATATATATATATATATATATATATATATATATATATATATAATTTAACTACACATCAACAGAATTTTAATTTAATAAATTTACACACACACACACACACACACACACATATATATATATATATATATATATATATATATATATATATATATATATATATATATATATATATATATATATATACATAGATGTATATATATGTATGTATACATATACATATATTATATGTTGATGTGTAGTTAAATTATATATGTTTAATTAATAAAATCAACCTCAAGAGGTGAGTTTATATTAAAATATATATATAAAATTTAACTACACATCAACAGAAGTTTAATTTAATAAATTTACATATATATATGTATATATATGTATATATATACATATTCTATATATATATATATACATATTCTATATATATACATATATATGTATATGTATACATCTATATATATATAACAATATTTTATTTTTTCTCAATAGG
>NW_026020134.1:881057-906057 GCF_900185275.1 Solanum verrucosum | reverse complement strand
TAAAGTGTTAATTTGAAGTTAGAAATTAGTAATTGAAGTGTTATGAGTAGAAGATGAATGTTTGAATGTCATGAACTTAATTAGAATTTGAAGTTGAACTTAGAACTTGAACATGAATTTAGAACTTGAACTTGAACTTAGAACTTGAACTTGAACTTGAACTTGAACTTGAACTTAGAATTTGAAGTTAAACTTAGAATTTGAACTTAGAACTTGAACTTGAACTTAGAACTTGATCTTGAACTTGAACTTAGAACTTAGAACTTGAACTTGAACTTAGAACTTAGAACTTAGAACTTGAAATTAGAACTTGAACATGAATTTAGAACTTGAACTTGAACTTGAACTTAGAACTTAGAACTTGAACTTGAACTTAGAACTTGAACTTAGAACTTGATCTTGAACTTGAACTAGAACTAGAACTTAGAACTTAGAACTTAGAACTTAGAACTTGAACTTGAACTTAGAACTTGAACTTGAAATTAGAACTTGAACTTGAACTTAGAACTTGAACTTGAACTTGAACTTGAACTTAGAATTTGAAGTTAAACTTAGAATTTGAACTTAGAACTTGAACTTGAACTTAGAACTTGATCTTGAACTTGAACTTAGAACTAGAACTTGAACTTGAACTTAGAACTTAGAACTTGAACTTGAAATTAGAACTTGAAATTGAAATTAGAACTTGAACATGAAGTTAGAACTTGAACATGAACTTAGAACTTGAACTTCAACTTAGAACTTGAACTTGAACTTAGAGCTTGAACTTGAACTTGAACTTGAACTTGAACTTAGAATTGAACTTGAACTTGAACTTAGAACTTGAACATGAAGTTAGAACTTGAACATCAACTTAGAACTTGAACTTCAACTTAGAACTTGAACTTGAAATTAGAACTTGAACTTGAACTTAGAGCTTGAACTTGAACTTGAACTTAGAATTTGAACTTGAACTTAGAACTTGAACTTGAAATTAGAACTTGAACTTGAACTTGAACTTAGAACATGAACTTAAAATTTGAAGTTGAACTTAGAATTGAACTTGAAATTAGAACTTGAACTTGGAACTAATTAGCTTGAAATATATAACTAATTAATTTTAGAAATTAGATATGAACTTGAATTGAAAACTTGAACTTATTAAAACTTGAATATATATATATAACTAATATTCTTGGATTTGAAGTTTATATATAACTAATTTTAGAACTTTTCGTGCTAGGCAACTGAGGAAGCTCAACATCTAAAAAAGTTGATATAAGACTATATAGCTTCTTTCATCAAAGTAGGAGATAAGGTTGGTGCTTCTAAATTTCTAAAGTTCAAGTACAATTGTTTTCAATAATGTGTTGTGTCCATGTAGTATTGATACTTAGCTTTAAATTTAGAAATAATATATTTGGTAAGCATAAGTACCAACACTAGTTGATCCTATTGATGACAAAATTGATTTTCTTGCAAGATCAATTTGTGTCCATCTAGTGTTGACACTTAGCTTTAAATTTAGAAATAATAAATTTGTTAAGCATAAATATCAACACTAGTTGATCCTATTGATGACAAAATTGATTTTCTTGCAAGATCGATTTGTGTCCATCTAGTGTTGCTATTAAGCTTTAATTTAGGAATAATGTGTTTGTTAAGCATAAGTACCAACACTAGTTGATCCTATAGATGACAAAATTGATTTTCTTGCAAGATCGATTTGTGTCCATCTAGTGTTGACACTTAGCTTTAAATTTAGAAATAATATATTTGTTAAGCATAAATATCAACACTAGTTGATCCTATTGATGACAAAATTGATTTTCTTGCAAGATCGATTTGTGTCCATCTAGTGTTGCTATTAAGCTTTAATTTAGGAATAATGTGTTTGTTAAGCATAAGTACCAACACTAGTTGATCCTATTGATGACAAAATTGATTTTCTTGGAAGATCGATTTGTGTCCATCTAGTGTTGACACTTAGCTTTAAATTTAGAAATAATATATTTGTTAAGCATAAATATCAACACTAGTTGATCCTATTGATGACAAAATTGATTTTCTTGCAAGATCGATTTGTGTCCATCTAGTGTTGCTATTAAGCTTTAATTTAGGAATAATGTGTTTGTTAAGCATAAGTATCAACACTAGTTGATCCTATAGATGACAAAATTGATTTTCTTGGAAGATCGATTTGTGTCCATCTAGTGTTGACACTTAGCTTTAAAAAGTTGTTAAGTTGTTAAAGTTATAAAGTTGTTAAGTTGTTTAAATAAGTTAAATTAAATAATGTGGTTTTGTTGATGGATTTAGTTGTTGGAATTAAGTCAAAACTAATGTAGTTAAAGTTAAAAAGTTGTTAAGTTGTTTAGATAAATTAAAATAAATAATGTGATTTAGTTGGTGGATTTAGTTGTTGTATTAAGTCAAAACTAAACTAGTTAAAGTTGTTATGTTGTTTATATAAGTTAAAATAAATAATGTCGGTTTAGTTAGTGAATTTAGTTGTTGGAATTAAGTCAAAACTAATGTAGTTAAAGTTCAAAAGTTGTTATGTTGTTTAAATAAGTTAAAATAAATAATGTCGGTTTAGTTAGTGAATTTAGTTGTTGGAATTAAGTCAAAACTAATGTAGTTAAAGTTAAAAAGTTAAGTTTGTTTAAATAAGTTAAAATAAATATTGTGGTTTAGTTGGTGGATTTAGTTGTTCGAATTAAGTCAAAACTAAACTAGTTAAAGTTGTTAAGTTGTTTAAATAAGTTAAAATAAATATGTCAAAACTAGTTAGACTTAGAAAGTGGTTAAGTTGTTTAAATAAATTCAAATGTTATTTAGTTGATGGAATTAAAATTATCATTATTGTTTGTGTAGATGAATCCTGATCGTAGTTGGATGTATAATAGAAACAATCCTGGTCGAGCGGGTATGATTCCAGAATTTGCAGAAGGTGTCACTAGATTTATAAATCATGCAATGACACTTGATGATTTTTTAAATTCAAGATTGATTAGGTGTCCGTGTGTTAATTGTGAAAATGTGAGATATCATACAACAGAGACTGTTGCTATGCATCTTATGATGAATGGATTCAAACCAGGGTATACTGTTTGGACTAGCCATGGTGAGGTTGAAAGTGACACTATGTTTAATAACTTTGTTGTCGGTGAAAGTAGTAGATCTACCGAGCATAATTATTTCCAAGGTTTTAGAATGTCAGATATGATTAATGATGCTTTTGGGATGCATTCTGATTTTGAACAAGGAGAAAATGTAGAAGAAGCTCCTAATGAAGAAACAAACATCTTTTATGAACAATTGTGTGATTGTAGTAGTCCTTTGTTCAACGGGAGTCAACACTCTAACTAACTTTTCTTTTTGAATCAGGAAATATTCTTCCTCCATGTCCGGCTAGCAGTGATGGATCTGATCAGGAGGGTGATGAGAATGTTAAGGAGAGTGAGGGTGATGAAGAGTAGTTGTATCTATTTGACATTTTAGACTTCTATATTTTTAGAATTGTTTAATTTGATCGTATTTTAGTTTATTTTGAAGTTGGATGAAGTTTATTTTGAAATAGTTTGTATATGTTGAAAATATTGTGTTGTTTTGGTTGGATGAAGTTTATTTGGCTTTGGGTTGTTTTGGTATAAATATGCAGGTGGGCAACTAAAAATTGTAGCAATTTGCTGCCTGTTTTGCAGCAAAAAACCGACCTCCGGAGGTCGGAATTTCAACATTACAAAAATAAAAATATCGACCTCTGGAGGTCGGAATTTCAACATAACAAAAATAAAAATACCGACCTCCAAAGGTCGGAATTTCAACATTACAAAAATAAAAATACCGACCTTCGGAGGTCGGAATTTCAACATTACAAAAATAAAAATACCGACCTCCGGAGGTTGGAATTTCAAAAATACAAAAATAAAAATACCGACCTCCGGAGGTCGGAATTTCAACATTACAAAAATAAAAATACCGACCTCCGGAGATCGGAATTTCAACATTACAAAAATAAAAATATCGACCTCCGGAGGTCGGAATTTCAACATTACAAAAATAAAAATACCGACCTCTGGAGGTCGGAATTTCAACATTACAAAAATAAAAATACCGACCTCTGGAGGTCGGAATTTCAACATTACAAAAATAAAAATACCGACCTCCGGAGGTCGGAATTTCAACATTACAAAAATAAAAATACCGACCTCCAGAGGTCGGAATTTAAAAAAATGAATATTCCGACATAAAATAAAAACCGACCTCGAGAGGTCAGTAAATACCGACCTCCAGAGGTCGGTATTGAATAGCGACCAAGCTTTTTCCGACCTAAGCTGGGTTGTCGGTTTTAGGTCGCTATTTCAAGGAATACCGACCTCCGGAGGTCGGTATTTATAGATCGGTATTCACAGTTTTTTTAGTAGTGTCTCTTCAAATGAGATCCTCCACATTTTTTAAACTTAGTTTAGTGAGTTAAGGACGATCAATTTGACATGAGTTACCCTCATATGATACTTCATAAAATTATTTCCTTATTTTTCGTTTAAGGCATAAGATTCCTACTTAAATATGGCCTATGGGATGGGCAACATAAATAATCTCTACTGAAAAAAAAACCCATAAAGAATCTCTTTTTAATGTTGTGAAAGTTATCACAACGTCTCCTAACTCTTATACAATTTACCAAACGAGCAAACTACAGAAGGTATCAAAATATCTTATTTGAATATGTCATATTAATAAATCACATATCTTTAAGTTTTTTAAAAAATATTTTTATATATTACACACTATTATAAATTTTCAAATACACATAATTTTACAAAGATTCACTAGCTACAATAAGGATAACTAGTCATTCATTAATATAATTCTTCCACATGATACAAACAATTTCTTCATTAAAGTTCGGGTAATAAATTTTGGGAGTTGTTCTTTAAAAAAAATTTAACTTCAAATATTTATTTGACCATGAAATTTGAAATTTGAAATTTTCAAGATCTAAAAACAGGCACAGACTAGTTTTTGGGACACTTCCAATCACAAAAGTACTTTAAATTTTTCCTTGCAAAATGAATGTACAAACACAAATTTAAATTGAAATCACAACTTTAAAAATTCAAAATATCAAGTTTTAATTTCATAATCTATGACCAAATCGAAGTGATTTCATGTCAAGCATCAGTAGGTCATTTGCATAATTTAAAATAATGGATTGGATCCTTTTAACAAAATATAAACTTATGGATCAAGTTTTACATTTAAAAAAAAAATAGAAATCATAATTTGAGATTTGAAATTCTACTTTTTGGAGAATTTGGTACGTGAAATTTGAAATCCTACTTTTTGTAGAATTTGATATTTGATATTTGAAATTTAAGTTGAAATTTTATGCTATAAATATTAATTTCAAATCAAAACTTGAAACTAAGTCTCAAATCCTATGGTCAAACATAGGACTGTTCAAAATCGAACATAATTGATAAGTCAACCACAAAATTGGCTTATTGATATTTAGTTATTGGATTAACGTTGTTGATGAACAGTCCTGAAAATAATAGTCTTGAAATATTAAGTTATTGTAATTGTGATGTAAAATAAATGTTTATGTTTATGCACCCTTAAAATTTAGGTTTTCTTGTATTCCTTACTGTGATTACAACTAAAAAAATACAAGCTTAAGTAAAGCTATAAAAAATGTTTTGTTTGATGGGATATAATTATGTTGATGAGTGAAAATGAAAAAAAAAACATGGAAATAATTGAGCCAATGTTGTTAAACTAAAGCAAAATAAGACAAGAAATATAGAAGATGAAAGCAATAGTGATAGGGAGACAAGAGATGAGAGCTTTTCTTATTATTCCAAGTCTTCAAGTGTATACAATATGAACCCTTATGCCTCTATTTATAGTGTTAACATAGAGGCATACAAAATGTTAGTCATAAACATGACATTAACATGAATATAATGGGGGAGGTTATGGAAGTGAAAGGTTACAAGAATAATGGTTATAAAGGTGGAGGTTATGGAGGTTATAGTTATCTTCATAATGGAGAAAAGTAATGGAGTAACTTCTTGATGTAGTGGACATCCACAATATATTATTTTATAACACTCCCCCTTGGATGTCCATAGATAACATGCCTCGTTAAAATCTTACTAGAAAAAAATCTCGTGGGAAAAAATCCTAGTGAAGGAAAAAGAGTACACATATCTTTTAATACGCTTTGAATGTTGCCTTGTTAAAAACCTTACCAGGAAAACCCAACTGGAATAAAACAATTGTTAAGGAAAAGAGTACAACGCGTATTTTTCTCCCCCGATAAAAACTTTACTTGATATCTCGGAAACAATGTACTCCAATCTTGTATCACAACTTCTCAAATATTGATGTTGGCAATCTTTAGTGAATAAGTTTACAAGAAAATCACTTGAATGGATCTTTGACGTCTATCTCAACATTTTGTTGAAGATCATGTGTGAAAAGACTTTTGGTGAAATATACTTTGTCTGATATCCTTTGATTGTGTCACGTCCCGAGCCTATACCCTGAACGTGGCCGGCACTCGAAGACCATTGCTGGCCCCCAAGCGAACCCTTGGCCTGGCTTTCTTAACTCAGCGGAAACTTAACTCGACAACATAACTCAATGCAATGAAAGGTTATAAAATAACCAACTGATAAAAGTCTGGCCAAAAACGCAACTCGAGTCTCAAAATAGAATATTTACATATATACATAGATGAGAGACTCAAAACCAACTGACTGACTGTCTATGAAGCCTCTATATCACTGAGATGGATGTTGGGACAGACCCCGCAACATCCTAATAAAACAAAACTAAGAGAACAACATAATCGAGTATTCCGAAACACAAAGAGGCTCACCACTGACTCTGGAGTGTTCAGCTGGATCAACGGCATGCTGAATGCTGACCTTGGGTACCTGTGTCTGCATCATAATAAGATGCAGGCCAACTGGAATCAGTACATCGAATGTACGAGTATGCGAGCTGGAAAGCTAAACCACAACTTAAGCTTGGAAGGAGTACAAAAGAACTCTTACATTGGCTCTGTTCAACTCACGAATAACTGAACTCAATATATAAAGCAATAAGACACATGCAATATATAAAACTTGTAAAAATAGTGTAAACAACTTAGTTCGTTAAGGATAAAACGATAACAAACTCAACTTTACTTATATAAAAGTAATATAACTTTAGTGGGAGATTCTTTAACCGACAATCACCACTATGAGCCCTAGTGGTGATACAACGTTTTACCTCACGTTGCCCAAGGACCATCCTATACCTTGTCGTGATATAGGAAGCTAACTTTACTAAGTGGATCCACTAGCTTAATCTTACGTGATCATCTAAAAAGTATGACCCGTTAAATCCCGTGTTGGCTACATGGTTCTTATGGAGAGTTGAGTTGATATGAACTCGTGTCCCCAATTCGGTGCTCAAGACTACTCCAAAAAATACTTAGCTCATAAGTGTTTTAAACACATCTTTCTTTATTTGAGATAATTACTCAAAACTTTGCCCGAAGGCTCACTTGGAATTTCTTGAAAACTAGCCCAAAGGCTCTTTTGGAATCATAGTTCCTTTCTTACTCAAATGTAAAAACATTTAGAAACTTCTTTGGGAATACATTGTACCCTAATAACTTTTGAGAAATGAACTCAACTTTAAACTCTTTACTGAACTTGAAACTCTTGACTCTTTGCTCTTTACTTGACTTGAAACTTGAGCTTTAAAATGAAGTTAAAACATTCAATAAAGACTCTTGAACAACTTTAAAGACTTACCTTGACTCACTTCTTTAACTTCTAGACTCAACTCTTAACTTCACTTGACTTGGAAACTAACTCTCCTTGAATTGGAATCATGGATTCAAGGTGTTTGATCACGTGTTATGGACGAGTTCTTGACGTTTAAATGTACCTTGGAGTGTTGGAAACAACTATGAAACATAGGTACAACACCTAGGAACATGTATGAAAAAGTGGGGAAGAAATGGGAAAACTTGGCGCTCTGAGAGGCGCGGAGCGCCAAACCAAAAACTTCAGAGGGGGCCTGCTGGCGCACTGATGGGTGCGCCGCCCCAAGGGGGAAAGTTCAGAGCCCTTCTTGGGGTGCGCTGACAGGCGCGACGCCCCACCCTTTTTTCCCGAAAACCGACTTTTCTCCTTAGTTTTCTCCAACTCTAAACCTTCTATACTTCAAAGTTTCCAGCCCCAAACACTTAAAATCATAAACCTCTCAACATACAATGGATTTAACTTAGAAACACCACCTAAACCATACACCAAACCAACAAGAACTTCAACACAACACAACTACACCTTCAACAATTACAACCAACAACTTCAACAAACATATTCAATCTTTTCTCGAAAATTAAACGAGCTTGGTGTGTAGGGGAAAGAACCAACTCAACACTATGAACTCACATACCTAATAGGGATCACCCCCGACGATATCTACAACGATCTTTGACGAAATTTTGCTTGATCTTCTCTTTTTCCTCCTCTTCTCCTCTTCTTCTCCTGTTCACTCTTAAACCCTTACTTTCACTCTTTAAAAATGAGAAAAACTGATCAAAATCAGTCTAACGCACTCATATATATCCAAAATAAAAGGCTAGGGAAAAGACCAAAATACCCTTAAAATTTTCGGACAGACTTCCCTACCAACTGCCCAACTTCCGAAGGGGATAACTCACTCATACGAACTCGAAATTGAGCAAATTTGGCGGCATTGGAAAGACCATTCCACGGAATTTGCAAACAAGACTGGAACTACACGTAGATCATCCTGAGCTAGGAGTTATAACTGTTCAAAGCTGGCCAAAAATTCATTATTTTCCATACTTAGACAAATTTTCCAGATTTTTGAATTCTTTCCAAAAATAAAAATTTCCAATTCTAAGCCTCTTCATAGTTATTTCAAATTGTCGGATGTTACAGATTGTATCCTCCCTTCAATTGAGCTATATATCATTTTCGTATATGGTGGCTGAAATATCCTTTTTTTTAAAAATCACATATTTTCTGAATATGATAGATCATGATTTCAACCAAACACACTCCTGACTTAATTCATAGATCAATATTATTTCTGCATGATTTGAAGAAGTGGTTACTAATGTGATTCTTTGAATTTTCAAGATATTAACTGTTGTGTCTCCATATGTAAATAATAGTCCATTTGCGATCGTGCTTCATGCAGATCAAATAAATATTCTGCATCTACATAATCAAATCATTTCTGACTCTGGGATTGATCCTTTCAATTTTATTGAAGCTCGTCTTTTCTTCTGAAAGAAAATCACACATCTTCTATGTGTTGAGTCACTTGTTTTGTTAGTTTCTTGTCATAACTTGAATGATACTATGACAATCTTTTCTTCTGTAAGTGCACTAATTGCACTAATACATGGTATTTTAAATCATTTTCATGAGATCAAAAAGATTCTTTCACTGTGTTGAGCAGTCTCAAAACCATTGGGTAATCAATGGAATTGCTTTAAGACCTTTTAAATCCTTCAAGGATTTTCATATAACCTTCATCGTCTAGTTAGACATAATAATTATTCATTATGCATATTCAAGTATTTCATCTATTACCAGACTGAAACAAGTCTCATTGCATCCACCACTGGAGAATATATCTCCATTTAATAATGTCAGGATTTTTGCGAAAATCATTTATGCCCCGAGGCACAAACCAAACTTTATATCTTACGGTTATACTTTCGCAGAATGATTCATTTGTACCACACTGACATTATATTTTGATCCATGAACTATAAGATAAAAAACATCACTTTTCTAAGTGAAACAAAATATACTTGAATGGTGCCAATAATATATTTGTTCACACTATATGACATATTTGAATTTAAGATCATTGTAACCATTTATAGCATTGAGTGCTACTTCATATCAAAGATACCGTCGACGGTCATTTTAATTCGATTCCAATTCAACATAACTTATCAAGATCTCTTTATTTTTCATCATTTTCAGGTACCTGAACCTTTGACAAGATTTTATGAAGTGTTATGTCATAGTGCTCTTTCAAAGTACTTACCTCATTATCATGACCATTTCGATAATTTGCTCCTCTCCTTCCTTAAGGAGTTTTACATTTAGAATCGATTGGTCTATCATGCTCATGGCGTACCAGAGACTCTGTCCTTCAAGGACTATTTATTGGAGCATTTGCAGCTTAATTAAAATATTGGGTTAGCAAATACATCTGGCAAATTATTTGCAACATTTTGCAAATGAATTATCTCTTGAACTTCAAGTTTACATTTTTTTAACGAGGATCTAGATAATTCATCTCACACATATTTTTCAGCTGCTAAACACAGCTCCCCCCAATGTTAGGAAAACTAACATTCACCCCCAACCTTATTTGGGGATCCATCTTTGTGCGTGGTGGAACAATAAAATCATATGTGCACACATCAAATTTTTAGATGGATATTATTTGGTTCTTGACTCTAAACCAATTGTGATGGGAGAACCTTGTTGGCTTGATGCATACATGTTAAATAAACTCATCTCATACCAAATTTTATTTGAGAGATTTGTTCTCATAATCAATGGTCTAGCTATAATTGGAGGCAAACAATTTCTGGTAAACCAATGTAGAGTTTGTCAATTTTCAGCTGAATGCCTCTCAAAGTGAGAGAGTCTTTCCATTATATAGAGAAAATAAAGATTACACATCCCTAAAGATCCGCCATTCCTATCCCTAAAGATCAGCTATTCTATCTATACAAATCTTCCATTGAATCCCTCTAAATCTGCCTTGCTATCCCTCCGAATCAGCTATTCTATCACAATATTTATTCATATGATTCTACAACAAATGTATATGATCATGCTAATTTATATCACTATATAATTACATTAATATATACAATCATTTAGTTGTCTATCATGCTAACATCCCCCCTCAAATTGATGTTGGTGGATCAAGAAGCATCAATTTGCCTACTAGAAACTGATGGTGTTACGTGCCATGGATTTTGTAAACGCATCAGTTATTTGAAGATCACTGGACACATGTGGAAGAGTAATGACTCATTTATCTACAGGTTTTCGTATATAATGACAATCTACTTCAATGTGTTTGGTTCTCTCATGAAAAACTGGATTAGTAGCAATCTGAATAACACTTGTATTGTCAGCGTGAAGTGGAGTAGGATGAGATTGGGGATATCCAATCTCAGCAAGTAATCCACGAAGCCATACAACCTCGGAGCAAGCAGTAGACATGGATCGATATTCAGCCTCTGTTGAAGATTTTGACACACGATCTTGCTTTTTACTCTTCCAAGATATCAATGACTCTCCAAGAAACATGCACCAACCAGAGACTGAACGACGAGTATCAGGACATCCCGTACCGAATGATGCGACGAACAGCCACCAAGTGGAGATGACGGGGAGCTTGCATAAATTGACCAACTTGTTGAACTGCAAAAGAGATATCAGGCCGAGTAATAGTAGGGTAATTTAGACTCCCAACTAATTGTCGAAATATAGTTGGATCAGGAAGAAGATCGCCTTCCTCACAACGATACTTGACATTAATTTCCAGTGGAGTATCTACGGAGGAGGAAACTTGAAGACCAGCCAAAGAAATCTGATCCTGAGTAGATTTGTGTTGGTTTAGAAATACACCTGAAGCAACATTATGAACTTCCAAACCCAAAAATAAGTAAGAGTACCAAGATCTTTCATATGAAAAGAATCTTTAAGCTGCTGTTGGAGGCAAGTGATTAGTGAAGAATCAGTTCCTGTGATAATAATGTCATCTACATAAACCAAAAGAAGAACACAACCTGTAGATGTTTTCCGAAGAAACAAAGATGAGTCATATTTGCTCTGCTCAAAAGAAAATTGTAGCAAAGTAGACCGGAACTTATCAAACCAAGCTCTTGGAGCTTGTTTTAATCCATAAAAAGACCGCTTCAACTTGCATACATCTGATGTAGGCGATGAGAACAAACCAGGTGGAGGTTTCATATAAATATCTTCTTTAAGATCACCATGGAGAAAATCATTTTTGACATCCATTTGATAAAGAGACCAGTTTTGTGAAGCAGCAATGGCAATAATAGTTCGTACCGTAGTCATTTTGGCTACGGGTGCAAAAGTCTCCTCATAGTCCACCCCATACTCTTGTCTGTTACCAAGAACAACCAATCGAGCTTTGTACCGATCAAGAGTTCCATCAGAATGAAGTTTGATTGAATAAACCCACTTACATCCAATAGGGCGGACATTTGAAGGACATGAAACAATGTCTCATGTGTCATTTTCTTTAAAAGCCAAAAGTTCTTCCTCCATTGCTTTCTGCCAACATTCATGCTTGGAAGCTTGTGAGTAACAAGATGGAACAGATATGTTGGATAAAGTAGAGGAAAAGCCATACCAATTGGGAGTACGAGATACTCTAGTAGATCGCCGAGTAAGCTCAAGATGACCAGATCTTGAAGAATTCTCAAATTCTAGTTGTGGTGCAGTTTTAGGCGGTGGATCAGTATCGAGATAGGGTAAAGTTGGCCGACGTCGTTCATACACAAATCCAGGTTTGAACCTCTTAAAAGAAGATGATAAATCCTCAAAAGTAGGAAGAAGAAAAGAAACCGAAGATGAATCTACAATCGTAGAAAAGAAATATTGATTCTCAAAGAAAACAACATTTCTAGAAATACGAAATTTGTGAGAACATGGATCATAACAAATAAAACCTTTTTGTGAAGTACTATAACCCATAAAAGCACATTTAGTAGATTGTACAGAAAGTTTATTGCGTTGCGAAGGAGGCAAATGCACAAAACAAACACAACCAAATGTATGAAAATCACTATAGTTAGGATTTTGGTGATAAAGACGAAAATATGGAGACTTAAGATTTAGCACTTTAGATGGCAATCTATTAATTAAATAGACAACAGTAGACAAAGCTTCCACCCAATATTTAGATGGTACGGATGACTCAATCAATAAAGTACAAGCAACATCTAAAAGATGCCGATTTTTTCGTTCAACAACTCCATTTTGTTGTGGTGTATATGGGCAAGAGTGTTGTGAGACAATCCCTTTGTCAAGCAAGAAAGTTTTGAATTCATAAGACATATATTCTCCACCAGAATCAGATCTTAATAATTTGATGCATGTAGAAAATTGAGTCTCAATGTAAGCCAAAAATGTCTTGAACATATAAAATACCTCAAATTTGGATCGAAGAAAATACACCCATGTAAACCGACTATAATCATCTATGAATGTCACAAAGTATTTGAAATGAGCATGAGAAATAATTGGTGAAATGCTCCAAACATCACTATGAATGACATCAAAACACTTTGTAGCACGACTACCAAAATTAGGAAAAGGAAGAGTTTTACTTTTGCCTAATTTACAAGTAGAACAATCAATGGAAGCAACTGAAAATTTATTTTTATTTCCCAATAAACCAGAATTTGATAAATGAGACAACACAACAGAATTTGAATGCCCTAGACGCTTATGCCAAACCTCAGTTTTACTAGCAGTAGAAGTACAAGCAAAAGATAGAACAAGAGGAATGGAAAAATGTATAGGAAACAATCGTCCAACTTTAGGCCCCTTCGCAATTATCGTCCCCGACACCTGATCCTGCACAAGACAACCATTACGAGAAAAATTCACATCACAATTGTTATCTAGCAATTGTCCAACTGAAATAAGACTAGATGAGAGCTTTGGTGAAACAAAAACATTCTTGAAAGTTGGAGTAATGTCCCCAACCTTGGTAATGGGTAAATTACTACCATTGACAATCTGTATTTGTGATGGACCTTGATACTTACGAACATCTTTTAGGATGCTCGTTGAGTTGGTCATATGATTGGAAGCGCCTGAATCAACAATCCAAAAATTAGATATAACATCATTACCTTGTAATCCCAATGCTGAAAAGGCTGACACAATCATTTGTTGTACCATTTCAGGAGTAAGAACTTGTCCTGAAGATGAGTTATCATTAGTGGAACCATTTATCCTAGCTTGAAAAGCATTGATCCTACGATTTTGCGGGCGCGTGGGACACTCTTTGATATTGTGTCCTTGTTGTTTACAATAATTACAGAACTTCTTGCTAGAATTGCTAGCAATATGACCATATTCCTTGCAACTGTAGCATTGAGTTCTACTCATATCCCTGTCCTTTTCTTTACCTTGAGCAGCAAATGAAATAGTGACATTATTTTCTTTCTTAAAAGCATTTTGTGTGACAAGACGTTGCTCTTCACGAAGTAATTCCCTAAAGCAAACATCCAAAGAGGGAGACGGGTCACGATTCATCAAGTTAGAGCGAACACTCTCAAAGTCGGAGCGTAATTTCATCAAAAATTGGTCTCGCTTGCTTTGCTCATGAACTGACTGAATCACTGATAGGGATTCAGTAGGTATTTTGGCATAGACAATATCTGTAAATTCAGCCCATAAGTTTTGAAATCCAGAAAAATTATCCTGAACAGAAAGACCTCCTTGAGAGTAATTAGCAATTTCATACTCCAACTAAAAGCGTCTTGCGCTATTATCTTGGTTGTAAACCTTTTGTAAGTAATCCCACATGGCCTTAGCTGTCTTGTACGGCCTGAGATTAAGAACAATAAGAGGGTCAATTGACCCTAGAGTCCATGTCATCACCCGAGCATCTTTAATCTTCCATTCACCTAGCTTTGTTGCATCAGTAGGAGCAGGATTGCTTCCATCTATATGGCCCCATAGTTCTTTGCCGGTGACAAACAACTGAAATTGAAACTCCCAAGAAGAATAATTTTTCCCAGTGAAACGAACACTGAAGGATTCAAAGTGATGTGAATTCATGCTTTTGAATAGCTATAAAACTACAAAGACTCAAGAAAGCAACTAGAATGACCAAGAACAAAATTCCCAGGAGGTAGCCAAAAACCAAGATTTTCAAATTTTTTTAAAAAGGAACCACATATGACTCTATGAAACAAGACAGCCAAGAGAAGGCTCTAATACCATGTCAATTTTCAGCTGAATGCCTCTCAAAGTGAGAGAGTCTTTCCATTATATAGAGAAAATAAAGATTACACATCCCTAAAGATCCACCATTCCTATCCCTAAAGATCAGCTATTCTATCTATACAAATCTGCCATTGAATCCCTCTAAATCTGCCTTGCTATCCCTCCAAATCAGTTATTCTATCACAATATTTATTCATATGATTCTACAACAAATGTATATGATCATGATAATTTATATCACTCTATAATTACATTAATATATACAATCATTTAGTTGTCTATCATGCTAACAGAGTTAACAAGCCACAAATCATCCAGGACTAGTAAATACCTTTTTCCTCCCAATTCATCTCGGAGCTTCTTGACTAGTATATCTCTACTTTGGATCTCAAGTTTCCTCTGTCAATGATTCGAGGATTAGTTCAAGAAAGCTCTTCGTTTCTACCATTTCAGGTAGACCCAACCAAACTTTCTTTCAAAATTTTGCTTGATTTGTTCATCATTGAAAATTCTCTTAGCCACTGTAGTTTTCCCTAAACCTCCCATCCCCACTACGGGAACGGTGCACAGAAAAACTTTGTCTCTCATGTTCAACATCTTCGCCTTTATTTCATTAACATCTCTGTCTCTACCAACAACATCCGAAGCAACTACTACGGATTCTGTTTCTCGATTTGATGGTACTTTCCAAGAAGCAACAACATCCGTTGAATTCATCAAACACGTTTGCAGCATCTTCAGCAACTCTCTCAAGCATCTTGAGCCATACTTCCACAGCCTGATCGTCGACTTGTTGTCTTTCAGCCAAATAAAATGAAGATCTATTTTATCTTGCGTTTGGCAAGAGGTATTAGACCTTATTAATTATTTATCCCACCATTTATACCTTAGTTATGTGATACATGGTGAAATAACTTATTCCAATAATTTATTCGGAGATTAGTAATTTTGGAATAACTTGTTCTTGAGCCAAACGAGCGCTAACTTTAATAGAACTTTCTTTTAAACTTCATTTGCATTAGCTCGATTGTAAATAACTGATAAGTTATACGTGTTGATAAATATTTGTAAATATTAAAAATAAGTAATTATGTATTTCAATAAAAATGCTAAAATTAATAATAAGCACTTGACAATTGACATGGTTGCTAAAAAGTTCTCATAAGCTATTTATTTTGTTAAACATAAATTTAAAAGTATCTTCTAAAGAAAACGAGGAACGACAACGCTGATGATGTGCTTTCCTGTAGTAGATTGATTTGGGTATTTGTACATTGTTCTTTTGCCCACTTAATAAAAGGCCCCAGCGCTCTATTTATTTTTTAAAAAAAATGAAAAGAAAGAGGAACGACAACGCATATAGAAAGAACAAAATTCAGGGGTTTAGTTACCAAAGGAAAATAAAATTTAAAAGGGTTTTGTTTTGGTAAAGGATTTTGGAGAATTAAGAGTTAAGGATATAAAATAAAAATATTTGTCAAAATAGAAGAGTTTAGCCATGATAATTTTTCACCTTTTTCGGAAAATTATTTCTTTATTCAAAATACAGTGTTTGGCCATAAAAATTTCCAATATAATCTGGAATTGGAAAAACGCACAAATCCTTATTTTCATGGTCGAATTCATCGGTGACCCTCTAAAGTTTGCACCAAGTTTCACTTAAACACTTCAACTGTGCGAGGTTCATTTTAAACACCTCATGTATGATCGATTCCGCTGCTTCATTTTGACACTTTTTTGACAATAAGCAAAAAATTGAAGAGAATGTAATACACTCATTGATGACGTGACAAACAACCAATTAAATGATTACATGTGCTATTTTAAGTTAAAATTATTTTTAGATCTATTTAGTAAATAAAATAAAAATATTATTCTAAAAAAATCAATCTAACCCCTTTCCCCCACACCCTGATAGTAGTTGTCTTCTTTACTACACCCAACACGACGTGCAACCAACCTTTCCTTTCCGCTTCTTCCTTTCTTTATTTTTTAATCTACTTTTTAAAATTGTTTCAAATCTTTTTTATTTTTTTATTTTGGTGTTGTTTTGAGAGAAAAAGAGAGAGAGGGGGACCAGAGGGGGAGGGGGAGGGAGAGAAAGAAAGAAAGAAAAATATAAAATAGTAGTGTTCATATTTATTTTTTGAGTTATGAGCTCAAATGTACTACTTATTATATATATATATATATATATCAATGAGTTCTACACATAATTTTAATTATCGAGCTTCTTCAATTTCAAATAATTAGTTGTTATAAAATTTAAAATAGTTTTCGAATTAGTTTGAATAATATATATTGTTTTATATAAATACATTTTATAAATATTCGAAAATTGTCTCAATTTTTTTTTAGTTTTACTCAAATATTTGGTTAATTAGTTTAGTTAATTAATACTTTACATTTTAAAATTAATAAAAATTCATGTTATTTTAATTTTGGCTGAATTGAACCAATTGCCTCAATTTGATCGAAATTGCAATTCACGATGGTTATTTTCTTAAGTCAAATTGACTACATTCTTTTTTTTTTCAAGACCCTTTTTCATCCACCTTTAAACTAAAATTGGGCCATCAGCCCATATGTTCATCACCAAACAAACCTCAATTTCCATTCCCAACACCAACACCAACAGCCCAGCCCACTATCTCAGGCCTCAGCCCACAACCAACAATACAAGTAGCAATACATACATACAACGTCTATACCAGTGACCCCTACGCTCGTCTTCCTTGTCTTGAATCAACGGCTCCCTTCAATCGTCCGCAACGGCTAATTGATTTTTTTTTTGAATTTCATCCATTCTTCCCCAAAAATCAGTCCTATTTACTCTCTCTCTATATAAACCCGTCTCCAGTCCTCCCTCAATCCAAGGGGTTACGAAAAAGTGAATACAAAAGCTGAAATCAAAGAAAGAATCCATCAATTTCTTTTTAGACCTTGATTTCAGAAATCGGAGTTCGCTGAAGCTCCCGCTTGTTGTGGTGAAGACGCTGCTCCAAGTTCGTTCCCTTCAAAAGGTAATATTCATGTCCCTGTTGTTCTTAATGTGTGGATTGTTTAACTCTTGATTGTGTGTGTGAGGTGATTAAGAGTTAGATTCTAGGATGTTTTAATAATCGTTGATTCAAAATGGTTGATACAATTGGCTTTGTAACTATACCTCTTTGATTTCCTTATTATCCATTCTGTGTTGATTTCCATGTTTAGTGCTTGTACCTGTTTCAAAAGTGTTCCCGTTATTTCATATTGTTGTCATGTTGTGTGTGTTTCGAGTTCATCTCGAGATATTGTAGTTGTTCCATCTTAACTAGTTGAAATGCATCTTTCGATCTGCATGAACTTTTCATTGACAATTATGATTTCTCTGATCTCAGAATGGCTGCAACGACACTATACCAATCAGTTTGGACTCGTCAGTCTTGTAGAAATAATGGTAACTCTGGATTGTGTCCTGATTATGGGCATGTTTCCTTTAGATCAGTGTCCAAGGTTTCAAGGTTGATGTGGGATTGTTGAGAGGAGGAAGTTTTGTTCTAGAAAGATAGGTATTTGTATAATTCAAGCCTCTGCTTCTCAGGCTACGGTTACTGATGAAGCTTCAGTACCATCAAGTGCCAACACCAGCGAATAAGAAAACAAGTATGATAGTTCAATTCTTGAACTGTTATTTTCAAAATAATCATAAACACAACACAAGACAAGAAGAATCTGTGATCATTTCTTTCGTCATAACATTAAGAAGTAATTGTTCCCCTCCTCGGAAATGATTTTCATGGGATAAATTATATGATTGTTTTAAGCTACTCTGCGGCACCACATCTGATTCCAATCTTACTCTTTTCCCTTTAGGTGAAGCTGCTTTTATCCTAGAATGAAAAAATCTTGTCCACTGGTTGTGTAGATGTGCCTTTGAGTCACAAAGGGTGTGGAAGAGGCCGTTGAAGCTGGAAAACGAATTAGCAATATAACCTACCGACATGATCTATACTTCTACTTTGATTCGTGCTCAAATGACTGCCATGCTTGCATGACAGCAGTGCCGCAATAAGGTAATTTTGTGGTTAAAGCTTGTAACATTTGGACGATCTTTGCTTCTTCTTAATTTTGTTTTGTCATACGGATAACCCAAATTACTCGATTTTTCATGTGTATAGCCCATGAATCTAGTGCCCCGACTATTCCATAAAAAAATCTCAAAAAACATTACGAATACCTCCGTAATGAGTTTAGAAACTACCACATATACTCACACCATTTTGTTCAAGTTTATCTCTGCATTTACAGGCCTTTTAAGAAATTACCCAAATTTCTCATTTTTTCATATGTTATAGCCCATGGATCTGGTGCTACGGGGCACCCAAATATTTTTTCTCAAAGAACTTTATAAGGACCTCCTTAATAAGTTGGGAACCATCACGTATATTCACACTACTTTTTTCACGCCCATTTCCGCATTTACAAATCTTTTTTTAGGAGTTACCTAAATTTCTCATTTTTGTTTGTTAAGCCCATGGATCTGGCGCTTAGGAGGACCTACATTTTTTTTTCTCAAAAAACTTTATGAGGACCTCTGTAATGAGTTGGAGAATCATCATGTATACTCGCACTATTTTTTCACGCCCATTTTCACATTTACGGACCCTTTTTTAGAAATTACTCAAATTCCTTAATTTTTCGTGTGTTATTGCCCATGGATATGCCGCACCATAACACCATTTTTTTCACGCCCATTTATGTATTTATAGGTCCCTTTTTAGGAATTACCCAAATTTCTCGATTTTTCGTGTGTTATAGCCCATGGATCTGGTGCCCCGAAACACCTAAATTTTATTTCTCAAAAAATTTATGAGGACTTCCATAATGAGTTGGGAAACACCACGTATACTCACATCATTTTTTTCACATCCATTTCGCATCTACAAGCTCATTTTTTTTAGAAATTACCCAAATTCCTCAATTTTTTGTGTGTTAAAACTATTGATCTGGCGCCCCAGAGCACTCAATTTTTTTTTCCAAAGAACTTTATGAGGACCTCCCTTATGAATTAGGGAACCACCACGTATACTCACACCATTTTTTTCACGTCAATTTCCGCATTTTCAGGCTCTTTTTTAGAAATTAACTAAATTCCTCAATTTTTGGTGTGTTATCCCATGGATGTAGTGCCCCAAAGCACCCAATTTTTTTTCTTCTCAAAAACCTTTATGAGAACCTCCGTAATTAGTTTAGGAACCATCACATATACTCACACCATTTTTTTCACACCCATTTTTCGTATTTTAAGGCCCTTTTTTAGAAATTACCAAAATTACTCAATTTTTTGTGTCCCATGAATCTGGCGCCCCAGAGCACCATAAATCTTTTCTTAAAAAACTTTATGAGGGTCTTCGTAATGGGTTGGGAACCACCATGTATACTCTCACCATTTTTTTAACGCCCATCTCCGAATTTATATGCCTTTTTTCTAGGAATTACCCATATTCCTCGATATTTCGTGTGTTATAGCACATGGATTTGGCGCCTCGGAGCACCCAAAATTGTTTTCTTAAAAAAAATTATGAGGACCTCCGTAATGAGTTTGGAAACCACCACATATACTCACACAATTCTTTTTCACGCCCATCTGCGCCTTTACATGCCTTTTTTAGAAATAACCCAAATTCTTTGATTTTTCGTGTGTTATGCCTATGGATCTGGGCACCGAAGCACTCAAAAAAAAAATCTTTGAAAACTTTACGAAGACATCCGCAGAGAGTTGGGAAATCATCACGTATACTTACACCATTTTTTCACACTCATTTTTGCATTTACATGCCTCTTTTTAGAATTACCCAAATTTCTCAACTTTTCGTATGTAAAAGCCCATGGAATTGGCGCCCCGGAGCACCCAAAAAAAATTTTCTTTTCAAAAAAATTTATGAGTACCTCCGTAATACCAAGTATACTCGCGCCATTTTTTTCTCGCCTATTTCCGCATTTACAGGCATATTTTTAGGAATTACCAAAATTCCTCAATTTTCGTGTGTCCCATGGATATGGCGCCCAACGGCACTCAAAAAAATTTTCTCAAATTTTTTTATGAGGATCTCCGTAATGAGTTTGAAAATCATCACATATATTCACTACATTTTTTTTCACGCTCATTTCCTTATTTTCAGGCCATTTTTTAGGAATTACCCAAATTCCTTAATTTTTCTTGTGTAATAGCCAATAGATCTGGCGCATTTGAGCACCCAAAAAAAAATATTCTCAGGATACTTAATGAAGACCTCTATAATGTGTTGGGAAACTACCACGTATACTCACACCCATTTCCGCATTTACAGGCCTTATTTTAGGAATCACCCAAATTTCTCGATTTTTGGTGTGTCTAGCCCATGGATCTAACCCCCCAGAGCAACAAAAACTTTTTTTTCTCAAAATTTTTTACGAGGACCTTCATAATAAGTTTGAAAACCACTGTTTTATTTAAAAAGATATATGCAAGGAAAAAATGACTGAGTTTTCGATAAATCGATTAAACTTATGATTTAAGAGAAATCGAATTTCCAAAAGAACAGAGTCGCCACTTAATTTTTTAGTAAAAAATCAAGAAAAAATACAAGATTTTTCAAGACTTAAACAGATAAAATCAATTGAAAAAGGGTTCGAGTTCAAATGTACATTCCGAAAAGGTGTTAGGCCCTCGGAGTGCCCACTAACTCGCGGTTGACCGGCGATTTGACCAAAATGATTTTGACTAATTTTGAAATTTTAACATAGGAATATTTAAATAAATTACAATATTTAATTAATTTTGAGAAAATAATTAGATAAACGACACATTTTTCTTTTTTTTAGAGAAAAGAATTCAAAATGACACATTGGACTTGTGATACGAGTAATTAGAATTTCAATAAAACTAGATTAATTAAAATTTATTTAATTCATTTTTTTTAGATAATAATTTGAACCAATTAAACATGAGACCATTTTAAATTAATTGATAAAAAGAGAGCAAACACAATTTTATTTTATTTTAGTTCATTTGAGAAAACTGTTAATTTAAAACCATTTAAATAAGCAAAATGATTAAAGGAAGAGGCATTCAAAACATGTCCCTTTAAAAACAAAGATTTAATTAAAATGAAATATGGCCAATATATTTGATTAGTAAGATAAAATGAATACAAAAACAAATATAAGAATGTATTAAAGGTAAGCCAATGTAAAGAAATTAACTTATCGTTTGGGGAATTTAATTAGGTTAGTTAACAATTTAAAAGTTAGAGTCAACACGCAATAAACAATAAATAATCATAATTAAATAATTAAAGAGTAGGGAGAAACTGAATTTGGGCCTCCTTTTGGGCCAAATTCGCTGAAATTTGGGACTTAGGCTCAATTCTCATTTTTGTATACACTGGTTGTATACCAGTGTATATCGTATGAATCCAGCCCATTTTTTTTGTATATGAGACTGTATACCAAATGTATACAACCTAATTCAACTTCCAGAACACCTGTTTCAATTTTTGGACTTGTATATCGGTGTTTTTTTCCCATGTATATCAACGTATACGGCTGTATACAGCCTGATCTTAGCTTTCCAGGCCAGTATTTTGCTTCTAATTTTTCAACAATAACCAGGGCTGACTCGGGACAACTCAACGATATGCAAGGGATGAGTCCAAATGGACTCGGATGGAGTTTCACATGCAAATAAAGAGAGAGAAGATTAACATTCACACTTCAATAAATTCACAAGAATAACATCTTTAGTGAAAATACAATAAGACATAACTAAAACTATTTTCAGCATACACAAAAAGGAAAATGGACCGTATGTCCACATATACAAATAGAGGACAACTAGTGAAAAACACATGAATGCTAATTCGGGTGTCATTCTTTCAACATAAACTAAAAGCAATAGAGAAAAATAACAAAAGTGTTGGGAATTTTTCTCCAAGTTTGATTGATTTTAAAGAAAGTTCTAGACAAGATTTACATCTACCACATAAGGAGAGCAAACTAATTATAAATTAGTATTGAATAGTCGTATTATCAAACCAAAGCAAACTTGTACCTTCTAATTTTAAGGATAATAAGCCTAACTTTTAAACAAATGTAAAGTAAGCTAAACCATGACAATTTGATCCAGGAAACAAATGAGCTATTGTTTTAACAATTTCAACAAAAAGGAACTAACTCCTACAGTGTATGCAAAATAAGCAAATTACATGCCTTAAGGCTACAGAAGCTTGACAGACACATACTTAGATCTTACGGGCATACATAAATAATACATATACTTGAAATTTGAAGCATCTTTATGAAGGCTTCACTAATGCAAGCCACAAATAAATACATGTACTGATATATAATGCTAAGAAATTTATTTAGGCTACTACAAATATTTTTTTTTTAAAAATTCGAACGTAATACATTTTCATGAATCACATCTACTACGTGAACTCTATACACCAAACCAACTTCTATATGACATGCATTCAATCCTAGAGACTTGACTACTCAACATACATCAAGACTTTTTGAACTCTAAGAAATCAGAAGCAGGCAAAATAATAAACATCATATACACGATTCTTTGCTTAACTATATGAAATCAACACAAGCATGATTCCGAAATTGAAGAGACATACACCCGACGAAATCAAGACCCGAACAAATGGAACCAACCAAACATCATAACGAGGAGAAGGAAAAATAAAGGAGAAAAATAGGACACCATTCGCTATACACTGTGGCACCAGTCAAGACGCACGAAAAAAAAGCGAAGCTCGGCCTACACGACCTATCTTTAGAAAAAAAAACTAAATTTTTAGGACTCCAAACTCACACACAAGTTATAAGTGACAAGAGGAGTCATGCTTTGGAGTAAGGGACTTTAACAGGGGAAAACTTGTATGGAAATTGAAATGAAATCAACCCGACTTTAAGCAAAAGAAAAATCGAGAAGAATCATATTGAGCAAACAAACCAAATGCAGATTGGTTAGCAATCGAAGTGAGTCAAGAACAATCCCGAATGTTAATACATAGACAGTTCACATAGTAGAGAACCAAACAAACAATATGTTTAAAGCGAAATGCTTGAAATTAAAAAAAATGAGTATTACCTTCCCAAGTGCAGCGAACAGGGGCTATGAACAGGGGAACAACGACTTTACCACCACAACGGGACTTCGATGACTCCGATGAACAGTAAAGATGTCGCACTTGGAAAAAAAAAAAGAAACCCGAACCTAAACACTCTCTATAATATTTTTAGACTTTTCTCTGTCTTTTTTTTTTGGGAAAAACTTTGTGTTCCTATATATTCTTTCACTTGCACCAATTCAATTTTTCTCAACCCCCTTTTTTTCAACTCCCAAAAAAAATCTCCCCCCTTCACAGTGAACAAAAGCAATTATATAGCAAGGAATTAGGGTTTCGAGTTTTGGAGGGAAGAGCTGAAATTCGGATAGCAACAAGGGCCAATTCCAAATTCAAAATTTCAAATCTTTTCACCATTAAGGGAAACACCATTTTCCTTGCAATTTCAACCCATTCCTAAAAAAGGCAAAAGGAGAAAAGGCGTGCTGCCTTTGCTGCTACGATATTAATGGGATAGGGACGGGAGGAAGAAAAACAGTACAATATGCTGTTGTTGTCGGTTATATTGCCCGTTGCTGTAATGGGTTTTGTACGTTGTTGTTATTGTATTAGTGGGTATTGAAATGAGTTTTGTATGGATAATGGGTCGGGTTGGGGAATTATGGTGGGCTGCTGTACGTTTGGCTTGTTATGTGTATTGTATTGATATGGGAAAAATGGGTTGCTGATGGGTAATGTTTGGAATGGGTTTCTTTGTATTGTTATTCTTTTTGGGCTGAATTGAAAAGGCCCCAAAAAAATTGGGTTCTTGCAAAAGAGAAAAATTGGGGGGAG
>NW_026020134.1:729737-841779 GCF_900185275.1 Solanum verrucosum | reverse complement strand
TAACAAAAGTTTATCAATATCAAATTTAATATATAAATCTCCTTGAATTGATCATCGATATTTCTTTAATCGATAATGTATTTCATATCTAACCACTAGTATATAAGACTTGATTTGTTAAACTACTTGAGGAGTGTGTGTGTGTATATATATATATATATCTAAGTTTAACTTCAAATTCTAAGTTCAAGTTCAAGTTCAAGTTCTAAGTTCAAGTTCTAAGTTCAAGTTCAAGTTTCAAGTTCAAGTTCTAAATTCATGTTCAAGTTCTAATTTCAAGTTCAAGTTCTAAGTTCAAGTTCAAGTTCTAAGTTCAAGTTCAAGTTCTAAATTCATGTTCAAGTTCTAATTTCAAGTTCAAGTTCAAGTTCAAGTTCTAAGTTCAAGTTCAAGTTCTAATTTCAAGTTCAAGTTCAAGTTCAAGTTCAAGTTCTAAGTTCAAGTTCAAGTTCTAATTTCAAGTTCAAGTTCTAAGTTCAAGTTCAAGTTCTAAGTTCAAGTTCAACAGTTCAAGTTCAAGTTCAAGTTCAAGTTCAAGTTCTAATTTCAAGTTCAAGTTCTAAGTTCAAGTTCAAGTTCAAGTTCTAAGTTCAAGTCCAAATTCTAAGTTCAAGTTCAAGTTTTAAGTTTAACTTTAAATTCTAAGTTCAAGTTCAAGTTCTAAGTTCACGTTCAAATTTTAAGTTCAACTTCAAATTCTAATTAAGTTCATCACATTCAAACATTCATCATCTAAATTCATGACATTCAAACATTCATCTTCTACTCATAACACTTCAATTACTAATTTCTAACTTCAAATTAACACTTTACTAACTAGTCCTAAAATCAAATCCAAAAAAATCTCAATTCAACCTCAAATAACATATTCTCAAGTTTAAACTAGTTCTAAAATATAAAAATGCTAATTCTTCACTAACTAACAATGCCCAATTTAAAAATGCCTAATTTCTTTTTAAAAAAACCTTAAAATAAAAATCTTCAATTATCTATACCTAACTAACGATAATCAAATCAAATTAACAATTGAATAACACAACCAACAAACAAAAACAATAATATACTAACAAACAATCAATTATAATCACTAGAATTAAAGTTAAGTATTAATACTAGATGGACACAAACACATTATTCAAAAACAATTGTACTTGAGCTTGAGAAATTTAGAAGCACCAACCTTATCTCCAACTTTGATGAAAGAAGCAATATAGTCCTGTATCAACTTTTTTACATGTTGAGCTTCCTCAGTTGCCTAGCACGAAAAGTTCTTAAATTAGTTAAATATACACTTCATATCCAAGAATATACATATATATATATATATATATATATATATATATATATATATATATATATATATATATATTCAAGTTTTAATAAGTTCAAGTTTCAATACAAGTTCATATCTAATTTCAAAACTTAATTAGTTATATATTCAAGCTAATTAGTTTCAAGTTCAAGTTCTAATTTCAAGTTAATATTCCTAATTAATTTCAATTTATAGTAAATTCAAGTTATAATTAATTATAAGTTCTAATTAATTGTAATTTAAATCCCTAAAATTCTAAATTCAAACTAGCTAGCTAGTGTCCCAACTTCAAACTATTAATTAGTCCTAAAATATCAAATATAATTCAAACTATTAGTCCTAAATTCCAAATTCAAACTAGCCTTAAAATCACAAATTGAAAGTACTCCTAGAATTCAAAAATCAAACTATAGTGCTAAAATCCCAAATTCAAACTATTAAAAGTCCTAAAATCTCAATAATAATTCAAACTAGTCCTAAATTAAAAATTCAAACAAGTCTTAAAATCACAAATTCAAACTAGCCCTAAAATCCCAAAATCTAACTAGTGCTAAAATCCTAAATTCAAATTAGCTAGCTATTCCTAATCCCAAATTCAAACTATTAGTCCTAAAATCTCAATAATAATTCAAACTAACTCAAATAATACCCAAATTCAAACAACTCCTTAAATACCCTAATTCAATCTAAACTTACAATTCCAAAATCAAACTAATTAACTCAAGAAATACCGAATTTCAAACAAATCCTAAGATACCCTAATTCAAACTAGCTAACCCTAACATTAAAATTTTCAATTCACAAGCAACAAACACAAACTAACAATCAAACAATCCCTAATTCAAACTAACAATCAAAAACCTAAATCATTCACTTACTAACTAACAATCAATCAAACTAACAATCAATAAAAATTAGTATATTAGTACTCTAATTTTGAGATACTTCAACTAAATAGAAGCAAAAAGTAATCTTTTACGGAGGTTCTAAAAATTCACCTTGAGTAAGAAGGTCGGGGATGGTGGCGCGAACTGAGAAAAGTGACATGGAGGCGGCGCCGGTCGGAATGGAGGCGGCGCGACCTCTTGCTGCTGGGTGCGACCAGCAGCTGCGCGCGACCTTCCTCTCCTCTGCAGCTGCGCGAGCTTTCTCTGTTGTTGCGATAGTGGCGTGGCGTGGTGCTGGTTGGGGATAGTGACGTGGCGCTAGTGGGGAGGGTGGAGATGGGCGCCGATGGAGGTGGGGCGGGGGTAAGGAGTGAGTGAGGTTTTGAGACTAGTTTAATTTACCTTAGGAGTTAGGAGTTAGACTTGATATTATCCTTCTTTTTTAAAGTGAATTGTTTAATTTACAGACCACGAAATGTCGGTATTTCTTAAAATAATTATCTATATTTAAAAATATTTAATAAATACCGACATCGTGAAGTCGATATTATTTAAATAAAAAATAATTTAAATAGACCGACCTCTTTAGGTTGGTATTTATTAATTTATTTTAATATAAACTCAGCTCTTGAGGTTGATTTTATTAATTAAACACACACACACACATATATATATATATGATCAACAGAAGTTTAATTTAATAAATTTAATTTATCGATCAAGTTAATTTTATAAATTTAAATTATAACTCCTAATTATATAAATTTATTAATTTTATTGATCAACAAATTTTATCAATATCAAATATATATATATATATATATATATATATATGTAACTCCTAATTATATAAATTTAATTTTATTGATCAACAAAAGTTTATCAATATCAATAAATAAATAAATAAATATATATATATATATATAACTACACATCAACAAAAAATTAATTTAATAAATTTAATTTATCGATCAAGTTAATTTTATAAATTTAAATTAATAACTCCTAATTATATAAATTTAATTTTATTGATCAACAAAAGTTTATCAATATCAAATTTAATATATAAATCTTCTTGAATTGATCATCGATATTTCTTTAATTGATAATGTATTTCATATCTAAACTACTAGTATATAAGACTTGATTTGTTAAACTACTCGAGGATTATATATTTATTAAATTAAACTTCTATTGATGTGTAGTTAAATTATACACATCAACAGAAGTTTAATTTAATAAATTTAATTTATCGATCAAGTTAATTTTATAAATTTAAATTATATAACTCCTAATTATATAAATTTAATTTTATTGATCAACAAAAGTTTATCAATATCAAAAAGAAATTAAAAAATAATATATATATATATATATATATATATATATATATATATATATATATAATTTAACTACACATCAACAAAAGTTTAATTTAATAAATTTAATTTATCGATCAAGTTAATTTTATAAATTTAAATTATATAACTCCTAATTATATAAATTTAATGTCACGACCCGAGCCTACACCCTGGACGTGGCCGGCACTCGAAGACCATTGCTGGTCCCCAAGCGAACCCTCATCCTGGCTGACTACAAGCGGAAAACTGATTCAAGCATACAAAGCTTAAAAACTGAAATAAAAGTTCATAAAACTTAAATATAAACTTCAAGTCCAAAGAAAACTCTGTATAATAAAATATATACAACTTGCCATAAAAAGGCAACTTTAGTCTTTAAAACATTTAATAAAATAAATGATACAAACTTCTCAACTGTACTGACTATCTATGAAGCCTCTAACTGATAAAGATGAAAGTCGGGACAAGACCCACGACATCCTAACAATTGATATAACTGAAAGGTAAATGAAATCCTCTGAAACCAAGGAGGCTCACCATAGCTAACTCGAACTCTCGGATGTATCAACGAAGCTCCTGTTGATGATCCTGAATACTTGTGTCTGCATCATGAGAAGATGCAGACCAAATGGCTCAGTACGTGGAATGTACGAGCATGTAAGAGGAATTCTAAAACATAAACATAAGCTTGAAACTTGATAGAAATGAAACATACTTACCTCTTCTTAAACTTACTCAACTCAAGGAATACTCAAGGGTACTCAAAACTACTCAAACTTACTCAACTCAGAAGTACTCAAGGATAAGATACTCAACTCCGAGATTAGATACTCAACTCAAGGATATGATATTCGACTCTGGATACTCAACTTTGAATACTCAACTAAATATGACTGAACTCATTTCAATATAAAACAATTTAAAACAAGTGCAATATAAAGAAACAAACTGTTTAAAAACATGCTGTCAAATATGTGTGTATGCAAGGATACAACATAACTCTGAAATGTATATAAAAATACAATAAATTGATGTATATAAAAATACAATAACTTTTGTGGGAGTTTCTCTAACCGACAACCATCACATAAGAGCTATAGTGATGATACAGCGATCTACCTCACGCTGTCAGCGCATCCTATACCCGGCCAAAGGTATAGGACCTGAACTACTAATGGATCCACTAGTCTATGTGAAAAGGATTCATCTAAAAAGTATGACCCTTTTCTACCCATGATGGCTACTGTAATGACCCGAAAAGTCATTAGTGGAAATTTTGAATATCCATTTAACTAGAGTCAACTAATTGATGGTTAATTATTAAATAACTAATTTTAGTTAATGCTTAATGGGTTAAGTTTATAATTAGTTTAATATAACTTGACCCATATAGGAAAATAATTTTTAGGGTTGAGAATTATTGGGTCATAATTTAGAAAAGAAAAGAAAGAGAAGGCAGCACTCACCTGTGCGGACGCGGCGTGAATACGGAAAGGGCAAATTGTTCCTCTCCTTTCCTGTAAGTCGATTTCAAGTTATCCTTGCAAATTTGCAGATAACTGCATTAAATGCTCTTTCATATGCCAACATTAATTGCACCTATATATATATATATATATATATATATATATAGTTGACCGAATTGATGTTAATTGGTTTTGGAGTTTGGTGAAGGCAATCAACATTTATTATTATTATATTAGTATAATAGTAAGGAATTGAAGGTTGTGAAGTCATAATATTATATTAGTATAATAGTTCTTGGTGACTTTGAAAATTTAGGGGACAAGAAACAGTGGAACATTACAACGTAACGATGACATTAAGCGAAATTCATTTAAGGGTATTAAATTATTGATATGCCGTCAATTGCCATTTTGGGATGATTATTGGACAATTAATCACTGGGAAAACTAAAGTGATAAAAAGGAGGCGTGTGTGTAATTTCTGCATAATTGTTACAATTTTGGTGGGTTGTATCCATGTTGGTAATATATTTATATGATGATCTAGTTCTCGATTTATGATATAGGAGAAGTTGAAACTTAATTCTAAGCTTGAAACTTGGAAAAATATGAGAGTTGACATGTTAATTGGCATCGAACTTAGGAATTTGATTATAAATTTGAGTGAGTTCTGTGTCTAGACTAGACACCTAGTAATATGAGTGTTGTTAGTTTTGAAATCTTATATCATTATTTATTTGAATAGATTTTATGGATTTGAAAGCTCAACAAAAGGGGAAGACTCAAGTCCCGAAGTGATTGTTGATTAATTGAGGCAAGTGGATTTCTAAACCCTTGTTAAGTGTATGGAATTCATGTATTTCCTTGTAATATGTGTTTAGGGTAATGGAGGCTTGGTGATGGGTTGACTTGTCCACATTGATTAATTCTAATGATGAAAAAAGGATAATAAAAGGCAATGTGATCAATTGTTTGTGTGATGTGTTGAGAATTGTTTGAAAGGCTTGTTGAATTATTGTTGATGTTGTATCATGATTGTCTTGTTGTGAATTGTGCAATGTTATGAAAATGGTCATCTCTTCATTATTTGTGTGAACATGTCATTTGCATTGTTCTGAGACTTGGTTGTGACAAGTGTTATGTTCATTGAGAAAGAATAAGAAAATAAAAAGGATGTACCATTTCGAGGGACGTATCGCGCGCCGCGATGGATACTATATTTCGAGGGACGTGTCGCGTGCCGCGACGGATACTATATTTCGAGGGACGTATCGCACGCCGCGATGGTTACTATTATCGAGGGTAGTATCGCGCGCCGCGATGGATGCATGGACAGATATGTCCCCCATGGGTCCCGGACTGAGAGACAGCGGGTGTGTATCACTAGGTCAGACATGCATCACTATACCTGACATTGCATTTCATTGCATTGCACTTCTTTATTATTGGTGAACTTGATCTTGTATGTTGCTGATCTTGTGAGTGCCTTTCTATGGAACTTGTGACTAATGAATATTGAGCTTGTTGTTGAAGATATGCAATTGTTAGAGTGTTGTTGTTGAGGATATGAAACTATTGTTGTTGTTGAGGATATGCAATTGTTAGAGTGTTGTGTTGAGCTATGTGCTTTGTAAATTGTGAATTGTTAGGTTGGGTTGGTTTTATACAGATTGTAGTTGTGAAGGTTCAGTTGGGGTGTAAGGAGTACTTGTATTCTATCCCCTTAGCTCGTGTTTAGAGGTTTACTTGCTGAGTACCGTGTGGTTTGGTACTCACCCCTTGCTTCTACAAATTTTTGTAGGTTACGAGCCTGGATTTTTGTGGTACTTGTTATTCTCTTCTTTTTCGAGGCTTCTTGGAGATTTGTGAGGTAGTTGTTTGTCAACTCAACAGACCTTCTTACTCCTGTTTATGATCTTGTTCTACTCTAGAAACAATGTCATATGAGACTTGTGTTGTTCTTTTGAATCAATTGTAATACTTTAGAGGCTTGCACACGTGACAACCAGATTTTTGGTGTATATTTGAGTTTATTATAAAATTTCCGCATTTTATTGTAATGGTTGAGTTTTAGGCTGACTTGTCTTGGTGGGTTAAGACGAGTGCCATCACGTCCATTTTTGGGTCGTGACAGCTACATGGTTTATGGGGGCTGTGAGTTGTCTGAACTCTCCCCCATATCGGTGCTCAATACTACTCCCAAAAATATACTAGCTCTTATGTTTTAAAAAACATACTTCTTTCTGCTTATTTGAGATAATTGCTCAAAAACTTAGCTCAAAGGCTATCTTGGAAATCTCAGTTTCCCTACTTGCTTCATTTAGAAAGCTATTACTTTTTTCTGAAAACTAGCCCGAAGGCCCTTTGGAAATCTCAGTTTCCGTTCTTATTTAAATGTGAAAACATTTATAAACTCTTTGGGAATACTTAGTCCCCATATACTTTTGAAGAAAAGGACTTCAAACTTTACTCTTCACTCTTTACTGAACTCAAAACTTAAGTCTTAAAACAAAGGTAAAACATTTGCAAAAGACTTCTTGAAATGTGGTTCGTGTCGAATGATGGACATGAACGACTCAATGCAAGGTTTTCAATAACCACAGATAGAACTCAAATACTTGGAAATCAAGAACTTCAATAATACTACTCATTTCAAGAATGCTCAACTCAGAGGGTTCATGCGGAATTATGACCATGAACGACTCAACTCAAGGACTCAAAGATACTTCTCTTCTCAAGACTGCTCGACTTATAGGATTCATGCGGAATTATGGGCATGAACAATTCAACTCAAAGACTTTATGGGTAACATGTAATAGTCCCATGCTTAGAAATATAATCTCAAAGGGGATTAGGAACTCAATACTCAAGACTTAGAACTTGAAGATACTACTCCTCTCAAAGATACTCAACTTCTGGAGTTCATGCGGAATTTATGGGCATGAACGACTTGACTCGTAGGTCTACATAACATTATAAAACTCATGTATGTGTCTCTTCTCATTCTCTGACTTACTTCCTCAAAACTTAGTTCAAATCGATAGTTGATCTCAAAGGATTCACAATTGAAATCAAAGGCTTTCTTGACCTCTACTCTTAACTCTCTCTTGAATTTGAATTATGAATTCAAGAGTTATGATTCATGATATGAAGGATCTCAATAACAATATATCTATTCGATAATTAGGAATAGAACTTTTAAAAGAAATATGAATTCAAGAACTCAAACTCAACTTATCTCAAGAATACTCAAATCTAGGGAAAGTATCGTAGATTACTCTTTTTCTGATCTGAAAGTAGATGTAGGGCGTGAGGACGAACTAGTCCAACACTATGATAGCCTTACATACCTAGAAGAACAAGATTCTTGAAGAATCTTGAAGAATCTTTAATAATCTTAAAGAAGAACTTGATTAGAAGCCTTGAAACCCTAGCTTGAAGGTAAACAATCAAGAAGACCTTTCTTGAGATTCTCGAGTTAGTTTATTAAAATCTCTATAGCCAAAAATTATGATTTTCATGAGTGAAGATGTAAATCTGACTGTTTTGAGCCTTTTATTAGTCAATAATTTCATTTATGGTTTCTTGGAGGTAAAAAGACAAAAATGACTCTTTTAAATATTTTCCCGTCGGCTAATTCGTAACAGCACTGTATAGGTTATTAAAATAGTGATAACTTTTTACTCATATATTGGATTGACGTGAAACTGGTGGGATTGGAAAGTAGATTCAATTACCTTTAATTGGATAGGCTATGGCTCACGTAAATCTTAATATTCTAAGAGATATGGTCGTTTAAAGTTGACCTAAGCAGAATCTTACTTCAAAACTTAATGAAACTTCAAGAACACTTATCAATAACTCATCAAGAACTCTAATCTTTAAATTTCAAGAACGAAATTACGCTGAATAAATCATGATTGGCGTGTGGGTGAAAGAACCCAACACTATGGAAGCTTACATACCTCTTAGGGATCAAATCCATGGCGAAAATCCGCTACAACACGCAAAAATCTCGACGAACACTTGATCCTCTCCTCTTTTCTCCTCTTTCTCCTCTTTTCTCTTCTTGAACTCTCAACTAAAACCCTAGGTGTATTTTAGAATTATAAAACTGAACCTAATCAGATTAGACCCCTAAAATATTACTAAAAACGAATTAAATCTGTTTTGGTAAGGAAAAGACCAAACTACCCCTCTAAAACCCGGTTCTGACTTTCCTTAACTGGACAGCCTAACTTCAAAAGGTCATAGCTTACTCATCCGACCTCGAAACTTATCAAACTCGGCGGCGTTGGAAAGATAATTCAAAGATGTTTCCTACGGTAACTGGTAGAACGCCTAAATCATCCTGAGCTAGGAGTTATGGTCATTTGAAGTCAACCCAAAACTCATACTTAACTTGTAAAATTTCAGATTTTGCTATTTCCAATTTAATTCTTTTTGGAACTCAAGGTGCTACATCTAGTGACCTTAACACTTAAGAAATTTTAACTCCTCGGTAAAATCTCACTCACTACGATGAATGATTCGAGTCTTAGTTCAAAAAAATTTCTGGGGTGTTACATTTAATTTTATTGATCAACAAAAGTTTATCAATATCAAATTTAATATATAAATCTCCTTGAATTGATCCTCGGTATTTCTTTAATTGATAATGTATTTCATATCTAAACCACTAGTATATAAGACTTGATTTGTTAAACTACTCGAGGAGTATATAATTAATCAACGTATTTCATACTCCGATAAGGTATCGTTTACATGTCATCATAATTAGGAGGTGATCACTACACTTAACATCCATTCAATTAGATCGAACGTATATAATAATACTATCTCGCATTTCATACTCGAATGGAATATATGATAGCTCTTCACCTCTACATCATGACATAATTCATGATTAGACGACAGACTGATAGAATTTGTAAATTACTCTAGAAATATAAGTATAATTATCTCCTAATTCATATCAACGTAGTTTCATACTCTAAATATGGATTATAGATATTTTTTTATTTATTCCACGAATTCTAACTTTTTATTTATAAAAGTATACAAAATTGTTACACTTTTTGAACAATTAATTGTAGGTGTAAAATGAAATTTTAATATTATGCACAATAGCAAAATTATGAGTATTAATAGGAATATTTTAAACAAACCGACCTCCGGATGTCGCTTTTATTGAAAGTAATTAGATTTAATAAAAAATACCGACATCATGAGGTCGGTATTTTATATTAATTTATTTTTACTATTTAATTTTACCGACATACGAAAGTCGATATTATAATTTTATTTTATTTTATTTTACACAAAACCTATTGAGAAAAAATAAAATATTGTTATTTATTTATTTGTTTAATACCGACATCAAGAGGTCGGTTTTTCTTGTAATTCATTTTTTTCAGGAAAAATTCTGACCTCCAGAGGTCGGAATTTGGTTTTTCCGCTTTTTGCAAACCGACCTCCGGATGTCGCTTTTAAAAGTAATTAGATGAAATAAAAATACCGATCTCCGGATGTCGCTTTAATTAATAGTAATTAGATGAAATAAAAATACCGACCTCATGAGGTCGGTATTTTAATTACATACTATTTAATTTTACCGACATTCAAAAATTGGTATTACAAAATATTTAATTGAGCAAAAATTCCGACCTCAGGAGGTCGGAATTTTTAATGAATTACAATAAAAACCGACCTCTTGATGTCGGTATTATTTTCTCAATTAAATATAAAAAATACTGACCTCATGAGGTCGGTATTTTATATTAATTTATTTTTACTATTTAATTTTACCGACATACGGAAGTCGGTATTATAATTTTTTTGTTTTTTATTTTACACAAAACCTATTGAGAAAAAATAAAATATTGTTATTTATTTATTTGTTTAATACCGACATCAAGAGGTCGGTTTTTATTGTAATTCATTTTTTCCGGGAAAAATTCCGACCTCCAAAGGTCGGAATTTGGTTTTCCCGCTTTTCGCAAACTGACCTCCGGATGTCACTCTTAAAAGTAATTAGATGAAATAAAAATACCAACCTCCGGATGTCGCTTTAATTAATAGTAATTAGATGAAATAAAAATACCGACCTCATGAGGTCGGTATTTTAATTACATACTATTTAATTTTACCGACATTCAAAAGTCGTTATTATAAAATATTTAATTGAGAAAAAATTCCGACCTCAGGAGCTCAGAATTTTTAATGAATTACAATAAAAACCAACCTTTTGATGTCGGTATTATTTTCTCAATTAAATATAAAAAATACCGACCTCATGAGGTCGGTATTTTATATTAATTTATTTTTACTATTTAATTTTACCGACATACGGAAGTCGGTATTATAATTTTTTTGTTTTTTATTTTACACAAAACCTATTGAGAAAAAATAAAATATTGTTATTTATTTATTTGTTTAATACCGACATCAAGAGGTCGGTTTTTATTGTAATTCATTTTTTCCGGGAAAAATTCCGACCTCCAGAGGTCGGAATTTGGTTTTTCCAGGAAAAATTCCGACCTCCAGAGGTCGAAATTTGGTTTTTCCGCTTTCCGCAAACCGACCTCCGGATGTCGCTTTAATTAATAGTAATTAGATGAAATAAAAATACCGACCTCATGAGGTCGGTATTTTAATTACATACTATTTAATTTTACCGACATTCGGAAGACGGTATTATAAAATATTTAACTGAGAAAAAATTCCGACCTTAGGAGGTCGGAATTTTTAATGAATTACAATAAAAACCGACCTCTTGATGTCGGTATTATTTTCTCAATTAAATATAAAAAATACCGACCTCATGAGGTCGGTATTTTATATTAATTTATTTTTACTATTTAATTTTACCGACATACGGAAGTCGGTATTATAATTTTTTTTGTTTTTAATTTTACACAAAACCTATTGAAAAAAAATAAAATATTGTTATTTATTTATTTGTTTAGTACCGACATCAAGAGGTCGGTTTTTATTGTAATTCATTTTTTCCGGGAAAAATTCCGATCTCCAGAGGTCGGAATTTGGTTTTCCCGCTTTATTTTGCATAAAAACCGACTACTTGTAAATACCGACCTCCATTTGAGGTCGGAAATTTTTAGGTCGGTATTTACTGTTTTTTTAGTAGTGATGTTAGCTCTTCTCCTCTACATCATGACATAAGTTCATGATTAGACGACGGACTGATAGAATTTGTACATTACTCTAGAAATATAAGTATAATTATCTCCTAATTCATATCAACGTAGTTTCATACTCTAAATATGGATTATAGATATTTTTTTTATTTATTCCACGAATTCTAACTTTTTATTTATAAAAGTATACAAAATTGTTACACTTTTTGAACAATTAATTGTAGGTGTAAAATGAATTTTTAGTATTATGCACAATAGAAAAATTATGAGTATTAATAGGATATTTTAAACAAACCGACCTCCGGTTGTCGCTTTTATTAAAAGTAATTAGATTTAATAAAAAATTCCGACGTCATGAGGTCGGTATCACATTAAATTTTAAGATAAATAAAAGTAATCATGTTTATTAAATAATATTGACATCGGGAGGTCGGTATTTTATATTAAATTATTTTTTAACTTGTATAAAACAGTCATTAGGATGATTTATTTAAAGTTAATTGAAAATATTAATTTATTACATACTATTTAATTTTACCAACTTCCGAAAGTCGGTATTATAATTTTTTTTTATTTTACACAAAATCGTCCTCCGGAAGACGATTCAAATAAAATTAAATCAATGAGAAAATAATACCAACATCATGAGGTCGGTAGTTTAATTACATACTATTTAATTTTACCGACATTCGGAAGTCGGTATTATAATTTTTTTGTTTTTTTATTTTACACAAAACCTAAAATATTTAATTGAAAAATAATAAAATATTGTTATTTATTTATTTGTTTAATACCGACATCAAGAGGTCGGTTTTTATTGTAATTCATTTTTTTCGGGAAAAATTCCAACCTCCAGAGGTCGGAATTTGGTTTTCCTACTTTATTTTGCATAAAAATCGACTACTTGTTGTTGGTTTTCATATCAACGTAATTTCATACTTTAAATATGGATTATTGATCTAACTTTTTATTTATAAAAGTATACAAAATTGTTACGTTGAAAATTACGTTGATATGAAAATCGACAACAAGTAGACGATTTTTATGCAAAATAAAGCGGGAAAACCAAATTCTGACCTCAAGAGGTCGGAATTTTTCACAATAAAAACCGACCTCTTGATGTCGGTATTATTTTCTCAATTAAATATAAAAAATATCGATCTCATGAGGTCGGTATTTTATATACTATTTAATTTTACCGACATACGAAAGTCGGTATTAGAAATTTTTTATTTAATTGAGAAAAAGTAAAATATTGTTATTTATTTATTTGTTTAATACCGACATCAAGAGGTCGATTTTTATTGTAATATATTTTTTCCGGGTAAAATTCTGAGCTCCAGAGGTCGAAATTTGGTTTTCCTGCTTTATTTTGCATAAAAACCGACTACTTGTAAATACCGACATTCGGAGGTCGGAAATTAACGACCTCCGGAGATCGGAAATTACCGACCTCCATTTGAGGTTGTAAATTTTTAGGTTGGTATTCACTGTTTTTTTAGTAGTGTGACTAGATATATCATCACTCTCAAACCATATTTAATAAATCATTTTCCTAGTTTTTCGATTTGGTGCAATTAATTCTTAGATGTTCTATTATCCTCATAAGGTATTAATAAATACTTTTTCCTAATTTTTCATTTGGTTAGACATATTATTATTCTCATATCGTATTTAATAAATACTTTTCCTCACTAGATATATCATTATCCTCCTATGAAATAAAATAAATTAATTTCCTTTTTTTCCCATTTGGTGCAATTATTAACTTCCTACTTATGAAACAATCACCTATAGAATATATAATATTAATTTCCTTCCTTCAAAACAATCTAAAAGACAAAAATTTGTCTATGTTACCATATTTAATTAGCTAGATTCACCTTCCATCTCATGTATAAATACATAGCAAAAATAATAGACATGTAGTTTCAAGATAAGATATAGTAGTCTTTCAATTATTCAAACATGAGTTATTTCAAGAATAATAATAATAGTATTTTCTTCTCATTCATCTTTGCACTTAACCTTGCATTAGTGACAAGTTCTTCATTGACCCCAAAACTTGCTTTGTTTACTCCTGGTTATCTAATGCACATTGCTGATGCCCTCCCAAATGGTGCTCCACCTTTGAAACTTCGTTGTCAAGATAAAAATCATGCTCTAGGAGATCAAACACTCAATGTATCTGAAGAATATAAGTTTAAGTTTAAAGGGCAATTTTTTGGTGGTACGTTATACTTTTGTCATTTTTATTGGAACGGAAAAGATAAAGTTTTTGATGTTTTTAATGACAATATATCTAGTGGTTGCGGATCCCTTGGCGCTTTTCTCTCTGAATGTTATTGGAAGGTGCAAGAAGATGGCTTTTATTTTGGAGGCCGTCAAGATGCTCAATTTGAGAAGCGATACTCATGGTAATGAATTAATGTATAAATAGCATCGATCTAGATCTATTTCAATTTCGCATAGAATAAGTGAGTGTATAGCTCTGAAGAAATGATACTCCGTTATTCATTTCTTGATTACATTTCATGAGCTATATATATATATATATAGTATTATCTCACTTTTGTTTTAAAAAAATTAAGATTTAACAAAATACATGATCGAGTACGAATTATTTTTTTATGTGTATATGATAGATGTTGTTATTCAAGGAATTCAAAGTAAGTTACAATGGGGAAAAGAAGAAAAAAGAAAAGGAAGAGAAAATATCACAAGAAAGAAAATTAATTTGGAATTCTTCATGATTTGGAAATAATAACCTGGAGGATTTGGAATAGTGCGGACCATATATAAGAAGTGTAAATCAAATGTATACTGATAAAATTGTATATAATTAATATGTGTATATATTGTATGAAAACTATATACCAAGTGAATATGAAAAATGCACTAATAAAAATGTATAATCAAAAGTTTTGATTTCGAGCTTTAAATATGAAAAAATCATTGATAGGGAGTGTTTTTCTTCGAATGGAATCCTATAGGATGCGAATCTAAATTAGTCAAGCTCCGATGTATAATTTTTAATCCACATTTTAAAAACTTATTTTAGTCAGTTAAGGACGATCTAATTTCACATGAGTTAACGAAAGACATTTTTAACTAAATCCAGTAGATTAGGGAATATTTTTTTTGTCCTCGGAGCACTACCCAGTAAATTACCCTCATATGGTACTTCATAAAATTATTTCCTTATTTTTTTTTATTTGAGATCTCTGCTGAGAAAAAAAATACCCACAAAGAATCTCTTTTTCATGTTGTGAAAGTTATCACAAATTCACAACTTCTCTCAACTCTTATGGTACAATTTATCAAATGAGCAAATTATAATTATACATAAGGTATCAAAATATTTGATTCGAATGTACCATATTAATAAATTTGTCTTCATGTTTTTTTTAAAAATAAAATATTTATGATTACAATTTATATACGATTATAAATTTTCAAATACACATAATTTTACAAAGATTCACTAGCCAACAATAAGAGTAACTAACCATTCATTAATATAATTCTTCCACATGATACAAACAATCTCTTAACTAAAGTTTGGGCATAAATTTTCGGAGTAGTTTTTTGAAAAAATTGTCTTCAAATGTCTATTTGGCCATGAAATTTGAAAATTGAAAATTTCAAGATCTCAAAAATAGGCTTAGACTAGTTTTTGGGATACTTCATGTAAAGACCTGATTCCGTCTTTAGGGAAAAGCCAATGGGAAAAGAATTGGATCAGAAAACTTTTTTTTGGTAGTAACTTGAGATTTCCTAGCCTAGTCCAGATTTGGACGAAATCAGAGTCATGTGAGTTTAAGGAAATCTGGTAATGATTGGGTGATTTAATAAGGAACTCGATTGCATGAGTAGATAGCTAAGACGTTAAGAAACCCGTACGACCTTACGAAATTGAATTCGGGCGAGTAGAACTCCTAGAATTGATCTTTGCGTAAACGGTATTTTTTGAGTGTCGTTGGTGAAAGGTGTGTTGTGAAATGGGAATTTGGAATTCTTTATTTAGCATTCTGTCTCCGTGTAGGCCACCAGGGCAGGATTGGTGCCGCTGTAGCAGGATGGGTCCCGTTGTAGCGGGATAGATGCAACTTAAGTCAGAAATAAAACCCAAAAAATGTTTTATTCTGCACTTTTCGACTTTGAGAGCTAAGGAACGATCCCAGACGAGTTCTTGATCGTTTTTCACCATTCTTGAGGCTAAATGTAAGGTTTTTACTCTCCGAATCCATTTTTCAATCCGTAAAACGTAGTTTCTTGGGTAATTATCGTTGAGGAAAGGTTTTGATCTGAAGTTAATGGTGGAAAATGCCCTAATTTGGGTATTGAGATCTTGGGTTGGCCTAGGGTTGATAAAATTGATTATAATTCGAGTAATTAGGCCTCGTTTATTGATCCTTGCGTTAATTGTATGTTTTTAGACCACGAACAAGCGGGAAGAATCCGGAAAGGGAAGATTCAATTGCCTTAGGGGATTCAAGCTTGGATTCGAGGTAGGTGATGGTTGTGATTCTATGATTATGTGATGTATGTTTGTTCTTGCTTCATTATACTGCATGTATGTATGTGAATGTTGCATTATTGATCACCCTGATCGTAAATGAGGATAATTGAATAATTGTATGCCATGAATCACCTCTTATTGTATGATTGTGAGAATATACATTGTGTGATTTGTTGAATGGATCAGTTGCCACGTTCCGGCATAAATATGGAATCGGTTGCCACGTTCCGGCATAAATATGGGATCGGTTGCCATGTTTCGGCATAAACATGGGATCTACTGCCACGTTTCGGCACACTAACTTGGATCGGGTACCACGAACCGGTATGCTAATTATTTGGATTTGGGTTCAATGAGAGGACCATTGAATTGTGTTGTGTATCTACTTGTGATGAGTTCGTCCATATCTAATGATGATTGATATTGGAAGACGATATGCTGCTCTAGATTGATATAATTGTGATATGTGAGAATCGTGAAGTTGTTCATTGTTCGTATATGTTGATGATATTGTATATGTTCGATATGTACATGTGATTATATTGTTGTATTGACTAATGTATGTTACACTTAATGGGATAGCCGTGTGATTCTACCAGTACACTGTGGTTATGTTCTGATACTGCACTTGCTTGTTCTTTGTTGAGTACAGGGCATCTTCAGGCGGCTATTGATAGACCTCAGCTAGGTGACTATTGAGCGTGACCGGATTCAAGGGTGAGCTAGTTCTTTCAGGCTGCCGACTCAGACTATTTGTGTAAGGTGTTGTTTAGTTTCGGGGTTGTATCTCTTGTTCTTAGACTTGTTGTTAGTAGAGTTTTGGAACATTGACTTTCAGGTTCTAGGGGTTGTTCTTCCACATTAGTTTGGTTAGTTGTTTGTTAAAACCTTGGAGTTTATGGGGACTCCATTTTTATAGTCATTTAAACCTGCTTCTGTATCTTTAAATGTCTTAGTTTTCATAAAATTTATTTGTTTGGGTTGTAGTAATGGTTCTCCCACCGGAGGGTTTGTGTGGGTGCCACTCACGACGGTCTGGGTCGTAACACTTCCAATCAGAAACTTTAATTTTTTTCCTTGCAAAATGAATGTCCAAACACAAAATTCAAATTTTCAAGTTTCAATTTCATAATCTATGACTATACCGGAGTAATTTCATGTCAAGCATCATTTTATTTTATTTTTTGCAAAATTTAAAATATATAACGAATCGGATCCTTTTAACAAAATATAAACTTATGAGTCAAGTTTTAAATATTTTGAAAAAAAATAGAAATCATAATTTGAGATTAGAAATTCTACTTTTTGGAGAATTTAGTATTTGAAATTGAAGTTGAAATTTTGCGCAACAAATATCAATTTCAAATCAAAAACTTGAAATTAAGTCTCAAATCCTTTCAAATCAAAAACTTGAAATTAAGTCTCAAATCCTATGGTCAAACCTAGGGTTGTTCAAAATTGAACCGTAAATGATAAGTCAATCGCTAAATTGGCTTATTGATATTAGATTATTAGATTAACGGTTGGTGAATGAATTAAATTTTATACTTAACGATTTATTGGTGTGGAGGCAAATTACTCAAATTTCTTATTAGATAAACCGTTAATCCATTAAGAATTATCTACTTACATTTTAAAATATTGATATATAAAATACATATTACTAACCTTAAAGCCTTATATGACTTGATACATATTTGTGAGTTTGATTTCTTATTGGTTTACTAGCTAGCTTGTCTAGATCATAATGTACAAATCTTCATATTTTTCTAAATAAAATACACATTCGAAGTATACTTTAGTTTTGAATTAAGTTATTGTACATGTGATGTAAAATAAATGTTTATGTTTATGCAGCCTCAAAATTTAAGTTTTCTTGTATTTCTTATTGTGACTACAACTACAAAATTACAAGCTCAAGTAAAGCTAGAAAAATTGTTTTGTTTGATGGAAGATAATTATGTTGATGAGTGAAAGTGAAAAAAAAAAGTATGAAATAATTGAGCTAATACACTGTTTGTTAACCGTTCAATAATTATCAATCCGATATCAAATCAACTATTTCATTGCTTAGCTAGAGAATTAGTATTTTTAAAAATCGATATTCGATAAGTCAAACCGTTACACATTATCAGATAAACAGTCATAGTCAAACGCGCAGTAAATGTAGTAGATAAAATAAAATTTATGTATTCTTACCAAAATTCAACAAAAATGAACGTGGTCAACTTTTCACCTTTCTTTCTCTGGGTTATATATAAAAAATAACATAATTGTCAAGAAGAATTAAATCATTTCAAGAATCGAATATGAATTCTTTCAAGCACAATTTTTTTTTCTTCTCATTCATCTTTTTACTTAATCTTGTTACTATAAAGAGTTCTTCGTTGACTCCAAAACTCGAATCTCATTGGTGGACGCCTAGATTTGAAGTTCATATCAACAGCAGCCTCCCTATAAATTCTAATCCTTTAAAATTTCGTTGTAAATCTGCAGATGATGATCTTGGTGATATAGTGCTCCGTACAAATGAAGAGTTCAAATTTCATTTTAATGAACATTTTTTGGGCGGAACGCTATACTTTTGTCATTTTTATTGGGACTCGAAAGATACGAGTCACGATATTTTCAATGATAAAATAGCTGATAAATGTGGTTTGGAAAGTAAGAGTTATTCATTTACTTTTATCTATGGATGCTATTGGAAGATACAAGAGGATGGCTTTTATTTCAACTCTCAGGAATTACCACAACCTGATAAACAATATACAAAAATGTATGGGTGGTGATGACAAGTAAAATGTAATATTGATTCACAAATAAATGCAAGAAAGAAGTGAAAGGATTTGCGATACTATTTCTCGATTTCTTTTGACTATATAATCATCTTTATTTTAAATTTAGTGATATCTCAAAACTATGATAACTTCGCCTTCTCGCTAATATATCTGTATATTTTACTGTTCATAGCTTAGTAGCAAATGTCATATATATTTGTAGTGTGTGACCATCTCATTTAAAAGTTTAAGTTGTTTAGAGAGATCATACTTTTATTAGTTAACTATATTTTCAACACGCCCCCTCACGTGTAAGCCTGAGTTTTTTCATGGGTCAATCACGTAAATATTTTTTTGCTCTGATAACATATTAAATTGTGTAACAATTACATCTAAAAGCTTAAGCTATTAAAAAAATCATATTTTTATTAGTCAATTATATTCTCAACATATACATAAAACAATGAATTTTATCTACTATGACAAATTGACAATACAGTCACATTGAGTTGACCAATCTTAAATATGTCATTACAAATTGACAACGTTAGATAATTTGTAATGCATATGAAGTGGGATTGTCACATAACGGAAGATATTAAATACTAAAAGCTTTAGTATTTAAATCTTAAGTTAATGACTTAATGTCTAAGTCAAACTTGAAATAATATGTTGAAAGATAAAATTTACTGATTCGTCTCTATTTACTTGTCAAATATTTTCTAATTTAATATTCTTTTACTTGTCGTTTTTGATAACTCAAGGAAGGACGATATTTTTCTGTCTAATATACCCTCAATTTATTAATATTAAGTTATATCTTTGAAAAATATAGTGAGTAAATATTTTTGAGACCTTATCAATTGATAGGGGTAAAATGATAAACTCACTATAACAATCATTATTTTCTTAATAGGTGTGTTAAATCAAAATTTGACAAGTAAAAATGAATGAAGGTGCCCAGTTTTGGACCTCCACAATATAGATTAATCACCGAGCTTCAATTTTTAATGATTTAAAATAATTAGTTTTATAAAATTTCAAAAATAGTTTGCAAGTTATTTTAAATAATTATCACTTTTTATAATTTTTGAATAATATATGTGTTTTATGTAATTAGTACATTTTATAGATATTCGAAAATCATTTCGAAAAGCTTTTAGTTTTACTTAAATATTTGGTTAATTAGTTTAGTTATATAATAGTTTATATATTTTTTTGAAATAATTAGTTTATAAGTAAGTTAATTATTTGTTTCGTTAAGATTAAAAAGCTCGTTAATTAATTAATATAATTCATCTTATTTTTCGGCCGAATTCGTTTAATTGCACCAATTTGGCTAAAATATAATTCGTGCAGCTATTTTTAAACTGACTATATTCTTTGCTTCCTTTTCAGGACCCCTAAATTCAGTATAATTTTTATTTATTTATTTTTGCCCATTCCAGGCTCACTTGCTCTCAAATACCCGACCCACTCTCAATTCCAAAACCCACCCAGACTTGTAACAACATACAACATCAATACCAAATACCCCAACAGAAAACAGTGACCCAAATGCTAAAAACTAGAACACAGCAGCCCACACTCCATTCCAATCGACCCAGCCCATTACCCTCGACCCGACCCATTCTCTTATTCCCAAAAAAAAGGCCCAACAATACCAAAACCCATCAACTCAATACATACGTATACACAGCAATAACGACCCCACCGGTGTTCTCCTTCTTCTTTAGAGACCAGAAACGTCAAAGCAGCAGCAGTCGAGCGGCGAAATTCGCGAAAAAAGCAAGCGTCTGCCCTTATCAACACGTTCCAGTCTTGCTAGCCACGTCCAATCGCCCTTGTGGCTACGAGATGGCGACACGTCAAGCACAACGGAGATCGGGATGAATCGAAGCCATCCACGCTACTCCTCGTCTGGATTTTCTAGGATTTTGGATGAAATCTCATACAAAACCCAACTATCCTCTGGTCCTGGTAAAGATTTTGAATTTGGGAATTTGTGGGAAATTCCGAATTAGCCCTTGTTCCTATTCGTTTTTCACTTTTTCTTCCCCTAAAATCGTGGACCATAATTCCCCGGATATAAATAGTCCCTTGTTGGTCATTGTAGGGGGATTGGAGTTTTATTTAGCAAAAAATACAAAGAAATGTTTGAGTAACAGTGTTTAAAATACAAAACTAACAACACGTCAAGGAAAAACAGAGGAAATACTTGCTTCGAGTATTTGGGTTCAATATTCCTACCCATATTTTTAACCGCTGGTTTGTGTTCGAAATTGCGTAGTGGTGAAGTCGCCTCTGCTTGTTCTGTCCCTGTTCGCTGCGCACAACAAGGTAAATAACTTTTGGCCTTTTTCCCTTCTTCTTTCCGATTCCGATGAGTGTTGAATGATGAAATATTTGTTGTTAGCTATGAGCTGAATCCTATATAGTTTGAGCCTAAGTTTTCTCTTCATCGTAGTCTTTCCGAAGCTATTATATGTATTTCATTTTCAAAATGGCTTTATCGCCTGTTTGATCTGCTTTTCTCTGTTTATGTTTCTTCTCGAGTTTTTCTTGGTTGAGTTGGGCTCATTTCGATTTTCTGTTTACTTATTCGTTAATCATCTTAATACTACTCCGTCCATACTTGTCGAAATAGAGTATGTGCTTTCTTGTCATGTGTTTGGAGGACGCGAATGACCTAAGCGGTTATGTTAAGCCATTTTTGAATACGAGTTATCTGAGTTGCAAGTAGTAATCTTGAATGGGATTAATTCATCATGCTTGGTTCATGCTCGTTCGTAGTTTCTTTTGTAGCGTCAATATTTACGTAACACTTGTTGGAGCGTTTGGATGCATCAGGTAGCAGTTGTTAAAGTATCATTCTCTAGGCCTCTTATATGTGGTTTGTTACCATGACCAAAAAATGTTATTCAAGTGAGGATTTTTCTCCTTTCCCTAAAACCCTTTCTAGAATTGCATAAGGTTGATATCCATCTCCTCTACGCACATAGATGATGCTAGATTCATCATTTTGCTAACACTAGAATCTTGCATAATTGATTAATACCGCGTCTGGACATTATTATTGAGTCGGATTGCTTACATTTGCTTAAAAAATATAAAATGTTTTGTTCACTGTTAATGGCAATAATGAGATAATTTCAATTTAAAGTTCATGTTTAGTTTTTGTGCTATTTCTATCCTAGTTTGGACAGTGGGTGAACATGCTTTTCTTTTTGGATTTGCATTTTTATTGATCCGCTTCTCGAAATTTTGGAAATCACCAATTTTGACACATCGTGCCAAGTGATAATTCGGTTTCTTTATGTTGGTATTTTTCTTATGTGTATGTCCAGTTTAGTATTAAATTTGTGTAGCTATGTGAATTATGCTCTCCGTGCATTTCGTTGGTATTACATCTTTAGTTTATTTTGCATGTTACAGTGAGCTAAATTGAGCATGGATTAGGAAGCTCCTTCGTGTTAATTTGACTTTCTTTGTCTTATCATGTCTTGCTATTCTTGTGGTCATCACAAAAGGTTCAATTCAGTTCAAGGATAGTCTTGTAAAGCGTATCAAGTTCCTTATTTTATTAGTATCTTGTTTACTGCTTGCGGATAATTACGAAATCGGGTTATGTATTTAGCATTTCCAAATAAGTGGTTAAATTTCCCATTGTTTTCTCTTAGTTTGTACAAGTTTGCTTAGTTGTAGTCCTTGTTTTATTTTATTGTTTTTTTATTTTATTTTATTTTATTTTATTTTATTATTTTTTGAATTGTCCGTAGTTGTTTACCTCTTTTGCATATCAATTTGTCAAAAAAAAATGGAAGTCAGTTTGAAGCATTGGTCTAAGTTGATAATCTAACTATCACGCCTCACTTTTAGCCTCCCTGTCATTTCTTTGCATTTTGCTTGGTCTTGGTTGCTGTTAGTTATTTGCCGTCTTGTTAAGTGGCAATCTATCGATCATCTTTTTCATTTAATGTTATAGTTTTAAGATATCACCATTAGATACTAACTCTCATCATCATTTTTAATACATGTGACACCAACTCGAGTTCATCTTGGACTCCATCCTTCTTCCCTTTGCATTTTGAGAGGGCCATAAAGGCTCAAGGTTCTTTTATCGAGTCGGCCTCATCTTGTTCGAGTTGCTGGAAAGTCAAATTACAGGTCCCGAAAAGTCGAAAATGGGTTGTATACATATTGTATACAGAGGTATACACTCATTATATAGCGAATTACTGGTCAAAAAATGCGAAAATACAGAGATGACGTAAAATACAGGTGCTCGGAAGCAGGAGATACACGGAAAGAGCTGATATACATGCCGATATACACTGATATACAACCGATGTATACAAAAAGGGGAATTTGGTTAAGACCAAAATTCCAGCGAAATTGGCACAAAAGGAGGCCCAAATTCAATTTCTCCCTTACTCTTTAATTATTTAATTGTGATAATTTATTGTTTGTTGTTTAACTCTAACTTTATAATTGTTAATTAACTTAATGAATTCTCCAAAAGATGAGTCATTTTCTTTGTGTTGGTTTAATTTTAATATATTTCATGTTTTTGTGTTCATTTATTTTATTAATCAAATATATTTGTCAAAATCTTGTTAAGTGAAATCTTCGGTCCTTACAAAAGATATTCTTTAAGTGTAAATTTCATATATGACATATATTATAGTAATATTTTCAGGCTATAGCAGTAGATTTAGACTTTCAAGCTATAACATTAAAAATTTCAGGTTATAACAAATTCACAAATAAAAGAAATGTTTTTATTAATTCGAAAAAAAGTTTAAAAAGAAAAAGAAAAGATAAACGAAAATTAAAAAAAAAAACGGAATTAGAGATAATAAAGTTAAAAACTGAAAGTGTGGCCTATAATTTAATTTGAATTTATTGTAGATAATTAATGATTAGCATGAAATAAGGGATTCAAACAAATTAACAATATTTTTTATCCTTAATTCACTCAAAATCAGTTTAGATAAACTAAAAAATCAGATCATATCATTTTTTTTGTAGATAATTAATAAATAGCATGAATTAAGGGAATTAAACTAATTAAAATTATTTAGTATCCTTAATTCACTCAAATCAGTTAAATCAAATAAAAATTCAGATTTTATCTTCTTCTTTTTTCAACGTTTCTCTCTCTTGAATTTGCAACAAAAAAAATTCAACATTTCTCTCTTCAATTTTCAACAAAAAAAAATCCCACATTCGAGTAATTGAAGTTTTTTTCATCTTTGAAAATTCTTGATTTTGTTGTGATGGACAACTACGTATCAGTTTTAATCAAACATGGTAAAAGATGGGATCCTTCGGGTTAGTATTTATTATTGTTTAACGTTTGTTTTAGAATAATAGCGAAATGAAACAAAAATGATCAAACTGTCGATTAATTCAAGGTGGAGTCATATTTTGTTAACTGTTGATATCATATTATGTTTACTGTGAAATGTAAAAAATTTAGTGTTTTTTTTGTTTATTTGTTTATTTGTTTATTTGTTTATTTGTTTATTTTGTATACGGTTGTTGTTTTGTGAAATTATAAATTTAATGTGATTTTATGAATAAGTTTGATAGAATAAATTAAATGAAATTTGTATGAAAGTGTGCTAATTATTCTGTAAAAATAATTTACTTATAATGTTGACGAATTTATGAAAATTTATTTTATTTGATAATGAATTTGCTAGTATAAGTCGAATGAATTATGTATGAAAAGTGTGTTAAGAAATATGTAAAAAAAAAATTGGAATTCTTGACGAAGTGTATTACAAGTGTTTTAAATTGGTATTAAATGTGAAATTGTTGAGTTTATATTAGTTTTGTTATTTCTGTATAAAGTTGGTGACAATAATTAATTATTTGGGACGAGAAATGTATATAGTTTGAATGAATAATCATTTTGTATGAAATGTATATTAAATGAGTATGAAAATGTATAAATTTGGTATGAATGATGATTGTTGTATGAAATGTGTATTAAGTGAGTATTAAATGTGAAATATTATGTTTTGTATGAAATTTGTTTTGTAATGTACTGTCTGAATGATATTTGTATGAAAAATTAATGACGAGTGTGTATAATTTTGTTGTTATTTGTATTGTCTTTGGAATGAAAAGTTAATATTATTTAACATATTTCTAATTAATTTGTATAATGTTAGACTAATTGTTTTTTTCTTTTAATGAAACAGAGAATTATGTTGATTTTCAAATGAAATGAATTATATATGAAAGAGGGTTGCTGATGTGAAATTCAAAAGGTCCAAAGGTACTTGCAGTAGATGTTGTCAAGTTGGCCACAACATGAAGCATGTTCAAATTATCCTGTGCAAAACTAATGACTGTTTATTTGTTTAGATTATATATAATTTTTATTTTATTTTGTCGTTTAGATTAATGTTTTGTTTTGATATGAAACATAATTGGTTTGAAGTGCATTATAAATTTAGTGTTTAATATACCATTCATTCTTTATACATTGTTCATTCATTAATCATATCGATTACATACTGTTAAAAATAAAATTTATTCCAGCTTAATACATAAGATAGTGTAAATATTAGTGATAATTATAAAAGGTAATTATGATATCCTGAGTATTTAATTTAATGTAAGTTTACATGAATATTAATTTGGTTTCAATTGGTGTCCTACTATAAATAAATTAAAACAAATTGCAGTTAGTGTTTCATTCCCACACTAACTTCAGTTAGTGTCATACACATATTAATTAAAATTTCATACACGTTTTATCCAAACAACATGTATAAAAATTGATAAATTCATATAATCACACAATTTATACCATTTGTCTATCAATATTATATCACAATTCATACAATATCCAACAATAAAATATTAAACTCATAGGCATACGTGTATTAATCAGATTTCATACACGTTTCATCCAAAAACATGTTTAGAATATAAAGTAAGCATAATGTGATTTTTTTAAGAAAAAATCAGTAGTTTGACAAATCATACCATTGTCATACCAATTTAATAATTTATACCATAAACACAGTTAATAGACAATCACACCAATGTTAAAATACAATTCATACCATTTGCATACCATTATTATATCACAATTCATAAAATTTTCAAAATCAAAATATTTAAGCGTAGTCATACACATATTAATCTGATTTCATACAGATTTCATCCAATAAATGTACAGTTTGGAAACACACTGATATTTTCAAAATAGTATCTTGAAATTGTAATATAGGCAATCAGTAATTCATATGTAAACGGTATCTGCCTGAAAGAAAACATATGATATTATATATCATCAAATACTTAAACACAAAAAAATTGTCCAAAAATTAAAAGAAATAACTTTTTGTTGTTCTTCTTGTTGATGGTTTTGAAGGCCAACTTCTACATTTGTTTTTTTTTTCTTTTTGATTTCAGTAACAAAATCAAAATCGGAATCCGAAAGGGTTTCAACAATTTTCCCCTTCCTCTTCTTCCCCTTTTGATTTGCAGGGGTGACCTTCTTTTTTCTTCATTTTTTTCTCTCTTTGTCGCTCCTTCAACTTAGATGAACCATCAGTTGTCGGATTTTGAATATTCGCCGAATTTTCAACAATTTTAGGCAGGGGAAGGGGGGGGGGGGGTTGAGTTAATATATTAAAATTTGAAACATGAACATCATCATTAGATGTTCCTTCACCCAATCTGGAACTCTTTTGAGGCGTTTCAATGGGTTTCTTAGACATAATTTTGTTGGAAAAAAAATTGGACGAAAGATTGAATGTTGGTGTAGTTGACTGGTGAGAAAAATGGGAGAGAAGAAGGTGAAAGTGGGGTGATAGCGTGTATAGTTGGATATGTGTAGGGGAAGGGTGGTGAGATTGACTAATGGGAGGTTATGAGTATAACATTAAATAAGGAAGTGTAATCAATGTAAAATCCCTATAATTGTGTAAGAGATAATTATGGGGTATTCTTTATTTAAATAATTTAATAATAATATAAAATTATAAAAAAATACTTATTTAATAAAGTAAAATTTAATTAATTTATAAATAATTAGTGATATGTTATAGCCCGTAATTAAACTGTTATAAGCAAGAATTTTTTAAAAGTAGATTTAAAATCTGTAATATTGACTCTTAAATGTGTATATGGGGTGATTTTTCCATTCTTTAATGCTTCTTCATTTAAATCACATTTTTCTTTACTCATTTGAAAATTGTTTCATGTCAAAAATGTTTTTTTCTCAAGTAAACTTTAAAAATGACAAAACTCTTTTTAAAAAAAAAAATTAAATTAATGAATACTTACTTAGTCATTTGCACAAAAGTTAGTCAAAACTTTTATTCTTCAATTAATTTAAAATGATTTTCATGCTTTAATGCGTTGAATTGGTTTAATTTATTTTAAAATGAACTAAATAAATTCTAATTAGTCTAGTTTTATTAATTTTCTAATCATTTGCACCTTAATTCAAATGTTTTCATTTTAGGTCTCTTCCTCTAAAAAGATAGAATAAAATGGTTCATTTCTTAATTATTTTTCAAACTTAATCGAATAGTGTAAATTATTATATATTTTTTATGTTAAATTATTTTTTCTAAAAATAGTCAAATACATTTTAGTCAAGTCGCAGGTCAACCGCATGTTAGCGGACGATTCGAATGCTTAAACCCTTCTCGAAGTGTAAATTGAACCCTGAACCCTCTTTGGTATTTTCAAATGATTTTTTCTGTTTAAATCTTTGGAAATTATAAGTTTTCTTAATTTCTTTAAAAAATTAAGTGGCGACTCTTTTCTAAGTATTTTTCTCAAATTGTTTTATACTTAGAACATTTCAAAAAAGTGATTTTTCTAAAGATAGTAAAATTATGACACGACAGAAGGAAGTACGAAAAGTGTAAGAAATATTTATAAATTATAGGGATAAGGGTTTGAAAAATATCCCAACTTTGGTCGGATTTTCTGTTGCGATACTAAACTTTTATGAGGACCTATTACCTCCCTAGACTATTTAATACAGTATTTTAAACATATATATTTGCCCACGTGGACATAAAAAAAATGCAAAATTATAAATAGTAATGTGTCTACGTGGGCACATATATACATTTAAAATACACCATTAAATAGTTCAGGGAATAAAAAATATGGTATTAAATAGTCTAGGGAGATAATAGGTCCTTATGAAAGTTTAGTATCGCAACAGCAAATCCGACCAAAGTTAGGGTATTTTTCAGACCCTTATCCCTAAATTATACTATCAAAGTAAATAATTTATGTATAAAATAAATTTAAAAGATTATGTATATAATGTCGGGTTGGTTTTGTCTCAGATTAACTTCTTTAAGTTAAAACCAAATCAATTCAAATATAATCAACTTTTTTTTTTTCAAAACCAAACTAAGTCAAACCAAACCATTAATTTAATTTAGTCATATATATCACTAGCCTCATATGGTACTTCATACATAATTTTCCTTAATAAATATACCATTATACATAATTTTCCTTATTAGATATACCATTTTCCTGATCATATCCCATTAATAAGGATACAGCAAAACATGAAACTTTTTCTTAGCAGCGAGCTGGGACATAGTCCAAAGAGGAATACCAAACTCTTAGGACGCGAGCTGAGGAGCAACTTCCACCACAATCAAACCACACCCCTATCAGAAAGGCATGAGGATTTTTCTTAGGTTTATCGGTTACAATTTCACATCTGGAAAATTTTGGTTTCCACCGGAAGCAACTTTCCAATCTGAGTGACAATACGCCAAGAGCTTTGGAAATTATGTCCATGTAAGTTCTTAATTATGGATGTGAAGTGCACCACATTCATGGCTAAGAGATTGCAAACCTCTTTTTCATACTCGACTTACTTGTCACTCTTCCAGAACCAAAGGTTATCTACTTGTGATGAGTTCATTCATATCTAATGATGATTGATATTGGAAGACGATATGTTGCTCTAAATTGATATAATTGTGATATGTGAGAATCGTGAAGTTGTTCATTGTTCGTATATGTTGATGATATTGTATATGTTCGATATGTGCATGTGATTATATTGTTGTATTGACTAATGTATGTTACACTTAATGGGATAGCCGTGTGATTCTACCAGTACACTGTGGTTATGTTCTGATACTGCACTTGCTTGTTCTTTGTTAAGTATAGGGCATCTTTAGGCGGCTATTGATAGACCTCAGCTAGATGACTATTGAGCGTGACCGAATTCAAGGGTGAGCCAGTTCTTTCAGGCTGCCGACTCAGACTATTTGTGTAAGGTGTTGTTTAGTTTCGGGGTTGTATCCCTTGTTCTTAGACTTGTTGTTAGTGGAGTTTTGGTACATTGACTTTCAGGTTCTAGGGGTTGTTCTTCCACATTAGTTTGGTTAGTTGTTTGTTAAAACCTTGGAGTTTATGGGGACTCCATTTTTATAGTCATTTAAACCTGCTTCTGTATCTTTAAATGCCTTAGTTTTCATAAAATTTATTTGTTTGGGTTGTAGTAATGGTTCTCCCATCGAAGGGTTTGTGTGGGTGCCACTCACGACGGTCTGGGTCGTAACACTTCCAATCAGAAACTTTAATTTTTTCCTTGCAAAATGAATGTCCAAACACAAATTCAAATTTCAAAATCATAACTTTAAAAATTCAAATTTTCAAGTTTCAATTTCATAATCTAAGACCAAACCGGAGTACTTTCATGTCAAGCATCATTTTATTTTATTTTTTGCAAAATTTAAAATATATAACGAATCGGATCCTTTTAACAAAATATAAACTTATGGGTCAAGTTTTAAATATTTTGAAAAAAAAATAGAAATCATAATTTGAGATTAGAAATTCTACTTTTTGGAGAATTTAGTATTTGAAATTGAAGTTGAAATTTTGCGCAACAAATATCAATTTCAAATCAAAAACTTGAAATTAAGTCTCAAATCCTATGGTCAAACCTAGGGTTGTTCAAAATTGAACCGTAAATGATAAGTCAATCGCTATTGGCTTATTGATATTAGATTATTAGATTAACGGTTGGTGAATGAATTAAATTTTATACTTACCGATTTATTGGTGTGGGGGCAAATTACTCAAATTCCTTATTAGATAAACCGTTAAACCATTAAGAATTATCTACTTACATTTTAAAATCTTGGTATATAAAATACATATTACTAACCTTAAAGCCTTATATGACTTGATACATATTTGTGAGTTTGATTTCTTATTAGTTTACTAGCTAGCTTGTCTAGATCATAATGTACAAATCTTCATATTTTTCTTAATAAAATACACATTCGAAGTATACTTTAGTCTTGAATTAAGTTATTGTACATGTGATGTAAAATAAATGTTTATGTTTATGCAGCCTCAAAATTTAAGTTTTCTAGTATTTCTTATTGTGATTACAACTACAAAATTACAAGCTTAAGTAAATCTAGAAAAAATGTTTTGTTTGATGGAAGATAATTATGTTGATGAGTGAAAGTGAAAAAAAAAGTATGAAATAATTGAGCTAATACAATGTTTGTTAACCGTCCAATAATTATCAATCCGATATCAAATCAACTATTTCATTGCTTAGCTAGAGAATTAGTATTTTTAAAAATCGATATTCGATAAGTCAAACCGTTACACATTATCAGATAAACAGTCATAGTCAAACGCGCAGTAAATGTAGTAGATAAAATAAAATTTATGTATTCTTACCAAAATTCAACAAAAATGAACGTGGTCAACTTTTAACCTTTCTTTCTCTGGGTTATATATAAAAAATAACATAATTGTCAAGAAGAATTAAATCATTTCAAGAATCGAATATGAATTCTTTCAAGCACAATTTTTTTTTCTTCTCATTCATCTTTTTACTTAATCTTGTTATTATAAAGAGTTCTTCGTTGACTCCAAAACTCGAATCTCATTGGTGGACGCCTGGATTTGAAGTTCATATAAACAGCAGCCTCCCTATAAATTCTAATCCTTTAAAATTTCGTTGTAAATCTGCAGATGATGATCTTGGTGATATAGTGCTCCGTACAAATGAAGAGTTCAAATTTCATTTTAATGAACATTTTTTGGGTGGAACGCTATACTTTTGTCATTTTTATTGGGACTCAAAAGATACGAGTCACGATATTTTCAATGATAAAATAGCTGATAAATGTGGTTTGGAAAGTAAGAGTTATTCATTTACTTTTATCTATGGATGCTATTGGAAGATACAAGAGGATGGCTTTTATTTCAACTCTCAGGAATTACCACAACCTGATAAACAATATACAAAAATGTATGGGTGGTGATGACAAGTAAAATGTAATATTGATTCACAAATAAATGCAAGAAAGAAGTGAAAGGATTTGCGATACTATTTCTCGATTTCTTTTGACTATATAATCATCTTTATTTTAAATTTAGTGACATCTCAAAACTATGATAACTTCGCCTTCTCGCTAATATATCTGTATATTTTACTGTTCATAGCTTAGTAGCAAATGTCATATATATTTGTAGTGTGTGACCATCTCATTTAAAAGTTTAAGTTGTTTAGAGAGATCATACTTTTGTTAGTTAACTATATTCTCAACACGCCTCCTCATGTGTAAGCCTGAGTTTTTTCATGGGTCAAACACGTGAATTTTTTTTTTCTCTGATAACATATTAAATTGTGTGACAATTGTATCTAAAAGCTTAAACTGTTAAAGAAATCATATTTTTATTAGTTAATTATATTCTCAACATATACATAAAAAAAAATGAATTTTATCTACTATGACAAATTGACAATAGAGTCACATTGAGTTGACCAATCTTAAATATGTCAGTACAAATTGACAACGTTAGATAATTTGTAATGCATATGAAGTGGGATTGTCACATAACGGAAGATATTAAATACTAAAAGCTTTAGTATTTAAATCTTAAGTTAATGACTTAATGTCTAAGTCAAATTTGAAATAATATGTTGAAAGATAAAATTTACTCATTCGTCTTTATTTACTTGTCAAATATTTTCTAATTTAATATGCTTTTACTTGTTGTTTTTGATAACTCAAGGAAGGACGATATTTTTTTGTCTAATATACCCTCAATTTATTAATATTAAGTTATATCTTTGAAAAATAGAGTGAGTAAATATTTTTGAGACCTTATCAATTAATAGGGGTAAAATGATAAACTCACTATAACAATCATTATTATTTTAATAGGTGCGTTAAATCAAAATTTGACAAGTAAAAATGAATGAAGTATGAAAAGTGTAAGAAATATTTATAAATTATACTATCAAAGTAAATAATTTATGTATAAAATAAATTTAAAAGATTATGTATATAATGTCGGGTTGGTTTGGTCTCAGATTAACTTCTTTAAGTTAAAACCAAATCAATTCAAATATAATCAACTTTTTTTTTTCAAAACCAAACTAAGTCAAACCAAACCAGTAATTTAGTTTAGTCATATATATCACTAGCCTCGTATGGTACTTCATACATAATTTTCCTTATTAAATATACCATTATACATAATTTTCCTTATTAGATATACCATTTTTCTGATCATATCCCATTAATAAATTGTTTTCCTAATATTTTCATGATATGGTTCAATGATTAATTTCCTACTTATGGAACTTAGGACATGTATAAATACATAGCACACATATACATACCTTCAACATAAGATAGAATCACTTCAAGTATCAAACATGAGTTATTTCAAGAACAATAATAACCTTTTCTTCTCATTCATCTTTGTACTTAACCTTGCTTTAGTGGCAAGATCTTCATTGACCCCAAAACTTGCTTTGTTTACTCCTGGTTATTTAATGCACATTATTGATGCCCTCCCAAATGGTGCACCCCCTTTGACTCTTCGTTGTCAAGATAAAAATAACGATCTTGGTTATCATACAATCAATGTATCTGAAGAATATAGGTTTAAGTTTAAGGATCGATTTTTTGGTGGTACGTTGTACTTTTGTCATTTTTATTGGAACGGAAAAGATAAAATCTTTGATGTTTTCAATGACTTTATAGCTGACGGTTGTGGATCCCTTAAAGTTACCAATGACGCTAAATTTGACGGTTTTGGATCCCTTGGTGGCTTTTTTCTCTCTGAATGTTATTGGAAGGTGCAAGAAGACGGATTTTATTTTTCAGGCAGACAAAATGGTGAATTTAAACAGATGTATACATGGCAATAAAATGTATCATCTAGATCTATTTCAATTTCGTATATATAAAATAAGTGAGTATTATATAGTTGAGAAAACTTGTACTCTTGACATTTAATGAAAGGAATTCATGTTAGTATGTTACACCGTTATTTATTTCTTGATTCCATTTCATGAGCTATATAGTATCTCATTTTTGTTTAAGTTTGTTTTTTTTACAGATTAATAACATACATGATCGAGTACGAGTTTTTTTTATGTCCATATGTTGTTATTCAAAGAATTATTAAGTAAGTAGCTATGGAGAAAAAGAAGGGCAAATATCACAAGAAATAAAGTAAATTAATTAGAGTCTTCAATTATATTACTATTTAAAATTTGCTTTTTTATGTTACCTCTAACACCTAGTGTAAATAACACAGAGAAATTAGTATGTACTTTTTTGGGGGATCTTGATTAGTCTGTACTTGAAGGCATGTCAAAAGTTAAATAGGTCAAAATTGAAAATTACTTAATTAATTGGTCTCTTCCAATAATATAAAATGGATAAAAAAGATTGTTCTAAAATGACATAACTGTTGTTTATGAACTTCTTTAGAATTCTCTAATTTAGGTCTTATTTGTTTTCTTTAAGATTAAGGGCCCGTTTGGCCATGCGATATGGTATCATGATATGGAATCATGAGATGAAATTGAAGTTTTGTTTGGGCATGCGATATGGAATTTTTGTGTTGTATATTTTCTCATAAACTTAAAAATCTAATAAGTTGAAGCCAACTCTCTCTAGAATGGCGATTTCTCTCAACAACTGCTGAAATGGCTAAGAAATCAAAACAAGGATGGAGGGGGCAGAAGATCCATGCAGATGACATGTTATTCTGTAAAGGGGAATTTGACTCAATTAAACTAATGTTGAGAGGGCTCTTAACATTCTCGGTGTTGACACCCAATTTTGAACCTCCACAATATAAATTAATCATTGAGCTTCTTCAATTTCAAGTGATTTAAAATAATTAGTTTTAGAAATGTTCAAAAAAAAAAAAAAAAAAATAGTTTGCAAGTTATTATTAACTGTTTTGTCGCCTTTTTATAATTTTTGAATAATATACATGTTTTACATAATTAAGTATATAGTTGGTATACTTTATGAATATTTGAAAATCGTCTCAAAAATATTTTATTTCTTACTTAAATATTTTAATTTAATCCATGAGTTAATATATAAGTTAGGTTTATATTTTGAGTTAATTAGTTTTATAACTGAATTAATTATTTGCTTCGTTATAATTAAAAAGCTCGTTAATTAATTAATAGTAATTCATCTCATTTTATTTTTAGTCAAATTCCCTAAATTAAATTCAATTTGTCTAACTTCTTAATTCCCATAGGCCATACTTAAAATTCATGTGGCCATTTTCTCAATACGATTCTAGGCAATTTTAACCTCACCTTAACCCAATTTGAGACCACCTTTTGGTCCAACATTTCAGCCAAATCCAAGCCCAAATTCCCTCAATTCAACCAATAATTCCCAAGACCCAACCCATATCCACCAATACATACATGTACCAACCGACCCATTCCAATAAAATAATAACAACAACAGCATACACCAAACCAACATCATCCCTGCACACCAAGGTCTTCTTCCCCAGAAATCCAGCGAAGTGACCTACAAATCACGAGAATCCGAAAGTCACGCCAGCAAGCACGTCATCGTTCCCTTTTCAGAAATTTCCCATCCCTCCTACTGTGGTCTTGAAAAGGCAAAATGAATTCAAATTTGAAATTCGAAATTTCACCCGATTTCCCCCTAATTTCCATTTATATATTCATCTCTTTTGATAAAAAAAAAATGAGAAAAAATATTAAGAGTTGGCTAAGTGTTGAGAGGAAGAAATATACCTAAACCAAAAATCTTTAAAGTTGATTGGATCAGTCTCACTCGTTTTTGTCTTGTTCATTCGAGTTTTTTGGAGTCGTGTTTCGGTGGAAGAATTGTTGCCATGCTTTGCTCGTCGTCTCAATCGCTGCTCCAAGAAAGGTAACTTCGCCTCCTCTAACATTCTATTTTTTTGATATGGTGTGTTGTGTTCAATACTTGATATGGAGTTTGTTATTAAGAATGTTCGGTTCCCCAGGTTTTAGGCTTTTGCTTTAGTACTGATTTTCTGTGCGTTTTTTTTCAGCAGTAGGCATGATTCAGGCATCAATGAAGTCACTTCAGTATTATATGTTGGTTGATATATTCCTTAGCTTAATTTTGTATCTATGAAGCTAGCTAATTTGCTACTCGGTGTTGCTCGTATGTTTTAGCACTGATTTTCCTTACTTTGTTCTCAGTAGTAAACCTTTTATCTTGTTAATCTTGTTGTTCAAGCTCATAAAAATAATTAGGAGGTCATGGGATTTATTTCAACAATTACTAAAATAGTATCATTATTGTTGTTATTTCTGCATATGTTTCCCAGTGAGCTTAGGAATATGTTTTGTTTCTCTTGATTGCTTTTCTTTTCTTCACTTGTCCAACTTAAGTGAACTTGTTTTCTTCTCTGTTTTGAACATGTCCAGTTGCAGCTCTATGTTATTCATAATTTGTTATCTTTTCTCTTTATTTTACACTAGTTAAGTCCTTATACGGCTACTGATTCGAATTTAAGATAGATTATGTAGCCATCCTTTTGTATACGTGTCCGTCTTCTAATATATTTACTTGCAATTTGAGCTTACTGTTGCCTACAATATTATTAAAAAGAGTACTAATTAAAATTACTATGTCCATTTGCTCCATGATCTTGTGAAATCTCATCTTCTCCCTACTAATTCTTATCATATGTTGTGCATGAATGAACCTCCTCGCATGAGTCCATTGGGTCTCCGTCTCCTATTGCATTTCTCCTAAGTTCGGCCAAGCCCAAAATCCTCTTGAGTCTGTCTCGTTATGAAAGCAGAAGTGCAGGGCTGGAGACTGATGTATAGCTGCCCGAAAGTCCAAAAAACAGGATGTATACGCGTTATTTACAAAGGAATATGCAAAATATACAATCCTATACAAGTCGAAAAGTATGAAAATACAGGGATGAGGTGAAATACATGTGTTCGGAAGCAAGATATACACGAAAAGAACCTATACACATGCTGATATACACTGATATAGATCAGGTGTATACAAAAATGGGAATTGGGTTAAGCCTAATTGTAGCAGCGGATTTGGTCCAAAAAGGGCCCAAATTCAATTTTCTCCTGTACTTTTAAATTATTTAATTGTCTTTTGTTTGTTTTTCTTATCATTGACTCTAACTTTAGAATTGTTAATTAGCTTAATTAGATTCCTCAAAAGATGAGTTATTTTCTTTGTGTTGGTTTAATTCTAATACATTTCATGTTTTTATGTTCATTTATTTTATTAATCAAATATATTGGTCAAAATTTTATATCTTCAATTAAGTTAAACCTTTTGTTCTTAAAAAGAGATGTTCTTTAATGCTTTTTCACTCAAATCACGTTTTTACTCATTTCAAAATTGTTTTAAGTTAAATTATTTTTCTCAAATAAACTTTAAAAAAAATGTTAGTCAAAAACCTTTTCATTTAACTAAAAATAATAATACTTACATAGTCATTTTCTCAAAAAGGTTAGTCAAGACTTTTATTCTTCAATTAATTTAAAATGATTTTCATGCTTTAATTTATTAAATTGGTTTAAATTATTATTTAAAATAAATAAATTCTAATTAATCTATTTTTATTAATATTTTAATCACTTGTATTTCGAGTCAAATATTTCATTTTGGATTCCTTTCTCTAAAAAATGAAATAAAATTTGTCATTTTATTTAACTATTTCTCTCAAAGTTAACCAAATATTTATAAATTATTATTCTCTGTTAAATAATTTTTCTAAAAAATAGTCAAAATATATTTTAGTCAAATCATAGGTCAACCGCAAGTTAGCGGGCACTTCGAATGCTTAAAACCTTCTCAAAGTGTAAATTGAACCCCGAACTACCTTTGGTATTTCAAATGATTTTTTCTGTTTAAATCTTTGAAAATTATAAGTCTTCTTAATTTCTTTAAAAAATTAAGTGCCGACTCTTTTCTAAGTATTTTTCTCAAATTGTTTTATACTTAGAACATTTCCAAAAAGTGATTTTTCTAAAGATAGGAAAATTACGGCACAACAGAAATGACGACTCTGCTGGAGAGTTAATTAAGTTCTAACCATAAGAGTTGACTATTTGACTAATTATTATTAATTGTTGAATTGTTTATCTGTGCTTAATATGCTTAAATTATTATAAACTGTTGCATTCATGGCATAACATATTCCATCAAACGACGCTTATTTTTTATTTTCCACTTAAAGGACGATTACGCAGGCCGCAGTCGTTTGTTAAACAAATTGTTCTTGGGGAACCTGACCAATGTAGTTGGCTACTGGATAGTCAACGGTCGTTAATTATCCCAACCCAAATAGTCCGCTTGGGTCACCTATCTACTATAAACAAATCTCACTCTTAGTCAAAACTAGTGTAGAGCCAAACTCAATCCCAAAATTTAGCGCATTGGCTTAAGATGACTCAACACCCAAGGCGTGTTGGGCCCAATAGAGAGACCACCTTGAGTTCAAAATGGCCCACGGCCTAGGCGGACGATCATATTTATGTGTTTAAATTTGAAGGTTGCATACGTCGTTTGACACACTATTGTTCCTTGGGGTTGGGAGTTTTATAGCTTATTCTAGTAAAATAAATGAGTTTTACAAGTTACTAGTTCATCCAAAGGCGTTGGACATCCGGAGACGACCAGAAATCAAGGACGAATGACCTTCTATGGAAACATAGTTTAGAATTGTACCCCTGTGTGGGACTGATTATTTGTATTTCATATTTCCCATTATGTATCCTTATTTAGTTTATTCATAAATATTGTATAAATTTGGGTTTTGAGGGCAATGAAATGTTTCAAATGATGTTATACATACTTCAAATCGTTAGGTCTACCCTTGGCACAAAAGGGTCACATAACTGTTTAGAACGCGCAATATTTGTTTATGTGTTATAACTGTTTGTGTGAATATGTTGTTTCATTTGGAGATATTCTAGCTCACTTTTCTTCGAATTCTTTTTAGAACCCAAAGCACAAATATCAAGTCATTATCGAAAGTATGTCCAAATACTCGAGTCTTTAGTTTCCCAATAAATTCGAATTTCATTTTTTAAATCTTATTCTCTCATACCAGAAAAAGATTCACCGTCTCAAATCAAAAGAGATTCAAGGGCCGAACTACGTAGGACCTGAATTCTTCCTCGTGAGATACGTAGGCAACCTTTTAAGGTTCGGTCCTAATTTTTGAGAAATTATTGTTTCCAACTTTTACAAAGAAATTAGAGTTACATCTCAATCGAAAATCGAAATTTATGACAATGAAAGATACAATAGATTTTGTCTCGACTCAAGTTGACGTCTCTGGTTCACTAAGCTGAGAATCAAATGGGCAAATTTCTGTCTATTTAGTCATTTCTCTAAATACGTGGGCTAGTTTATCTTCGAATAAAGTAACTCTTGTGTGTTTGCACCAATGTGTGATATTTTGTATTATTTATCACCTTTAGGTACTAACACGTTATCTTTTGAGTTATTTTTCTTTGTCAGGTACTCATAACTGATCTGTGTTGATAAACTGGTTGAACACCCTTATTTTACAAGATCTAAGGCTCCTAAAGAATCCTTCCCCGATCAAAATTTGCAAAAAAGGAAAGGCAGTAATGAGTGATAACAATGAAGAGATTGGTCTGACTGATGTTGTTGTGGCTCAGCCCACTGTTGCTGATCAAAATGAATTAATTATGCAATTGATGCAACAGATTGCCGAAATGAGGGTTGAAATGCAAAGAAGACAAGATCTACTGAATCCAATTTTTTCGGTCAACCCTCCAGGAGATGGAAGACCTCCACTCCACTTTCCTCCTTCAAACGCGAAACAGGTTCAGAATCCACCCTTTAACCCTGCTCAAAATCCCCCAATCATCGACCTAACCGCCCCAAATCTCCATCATGCCTCCGTCTCTTATCAAGAGCCACCTCTTCCTCAAGATACCAACCCCCAAATGCCTCTTCCTCCTCAAAATGCCATACCGCAATCTTGCCCTCCCCCTCAAAACCAAAAAGTCAATAATCTGCAAACCTTCCCCACCACCAAAATCAGCATACCAACCACCAGACTTTCCCCCAAAATCACTAACCCACTCAAAATACCCAGAGTCCCTCCATTGCTCCGTCATTGCCTCTAAGGACTACTTTTGAAATTCCAATTTCAAATGAACACTATGCCAACTGTTCTAAGCTTGATCACTATGAGGAACGGGAGAGAGAGTGGAGGTCAAAGGAAGAGGCAATCAAGCTGAATATGAAAGAAGAGATCAAGAAAGCCATGAAGAAGCTGCATTGTATTCTTGAAGTCGATGGGTTGAGTTATGAGAATTTGTGCATCCATCCGGATCTGGACCTCCCGAAAGGGTTTAAAGTGCCAAAATTCGACACTTTCGGAGGAATAGGGAATCCCTTGGCGCACCAGCGAGCCTACTGTGATCAACTCGTAGGAGTTGGCATGAATGAGGCCTTGTTAATGCAGCTCTTTAGCCGAAGTTTGAATGGAGAAGCCTTGGAACGGTTTACTTCCCATGAGATAAAGCAGTGGTCCAACTGGAATGCACTAGCTAAAGATTTCGTCGAACGGTTCGCCTACAATGTAGAGATCTTTCCTGATCGCTATTCTTTGGAGAGAATTAAGAAGAAATTCACTGAAAGCTATCGTGAATATGCGTATAGGTGGAGGAAAGAGGCCACCAGGGTTCGACCTCCCATGTTTGAGAACGAGATCGTTGAAGTGTTCGTACGCATTCAAGAGCCAAAATATTATGACAGGATAATGTTGCTCATTGGAGCAAAATTTGCGGAGATAGTCAAGGTAGGTGAGACTATCGAGGATGGGCTTAATATCGAAAAGATTTCCCGCGTTGCTGCCCCTACCGAATCTTCAGGATTGTTGAAAAAGAAGAGAGAGAATGTGTCTTCGATTTCCTGCGCATCTGATGATAAAGGGCATTTCAAAAAATCCTCACATTTCAAAGGTTATCCTCGAGCTCCACAAAATTCATATACAGTTTGTTATACCCAATCAGGTTATCAAATTCCCCTACCGAGTTATCAAATTCTACCCCTTATTTACCAAACTCCACCACCAAGTTGCCAAATTTCACCTTGTGTTTACCAAACTCCACCGCCACATTACCAAAATACCCATCCATATTATCAGGCTCCATCATTTAATTGTTTGAATATTAAATCTTGAGAAGAAACCTTCTAGAGTCTTCACCTCTTTGATAGAGAGTCGAACACAACTTTTTGAGAGATTAAAATCAGCTAACCTGATACAGACAATTGATCCAAAAAACATAAATGTCAACTCCAAGTTTTATAGACCTGATCTTAATACTGAGGATTGTATTGACTTGAAGCATAAAATTCAAGACCTGATAGATCAAAAGGTCGTCACTCTTCAGACGTCCACTCCTAAAGTCTATTGTAACCCTCATGCCGAATCATGGATGGGTGACTATTAATATGATTGAAGTCAAAGAAGATTTGAGTGTGGAGAAAGTTATAATCTCAACCGACCTGGAAAAACTTGAGACAGTTGTAGCCTCGCCAACCAACGGAGAGAAATATGAATTTGGGACCATGCACCTCATCAAGTTTTTGCTTTAGTGCCAAATGAGGATCAGAACAAACAGAAGATCGATCAAGTTTTTTCAAAATCATTACCTCACTCATATAAGTCTTTTCCAATGCAAAATGGTCTTGGGAAAGGGATCAAAAATTTGGTCAAACAAGGTGATATTATCTTTAAAGAGATGATTGAGACGCCAGTCATACTAGACAACGAGCCAAAGGAGCAAATGTCTGACTAGACATCCACTCCTCTCTTAATTCCTCTCTCGTCTTGGTAGAAATGGACAATTTTCTATGTTGTTTTTAAAATTGGTGGCGTCCCGAATGAGACTCGAGACCCATTATTTACTCTATTTTTGCCTTAATTTGTTTTAATTTCCCTCCTAATAATTTGATAAAAGGAAAAATGATTTATTGTCATTGCCAGAGTTCTTATTTTCTTATTTTAAATGAAAAAAACTCCCTTATTGCGAAAATTTGTTTTACTTGCTTTATATTCATCTAACAAGATCTGTTCATGATTCAGTGAAAATATTTTCAAATCTGTCAATATTATGTTATGTCACAAGCTAAATGAACAAAATTGGGTAGATGCGGAGGAATTTGGGGACTATAATGAGAAGATCATGGTACCCAAACACCTTGTTGAGGAGTTCAAAAAGTTCAAAAATCACGATAAGTCGAATTCAGAAGAGATCAGAATAGTGAATCAGGAAAATGATGAACGCATCAAAGAAATCAAAATTGGTATCTATCTGACAAAACCACAAGAAAGAGAACTCATCAGTTTGCTTGGAGAACACATCGATACATTTGTTTGATGATGTCACATGGTTGAGCATGAACATTGGATCTCACAAGTTATCATTCTAGTTAAATATTGTCAAAAGATACCATGTTTAAAGACTCGATTTCTATCTTTTCCTTGTAATCGCCTTTATTTGCTTATAATCGTTTATGCTTAGAATTTACTACCTTATAATGAACTACGTCTGACCTGAATTCTCAAGAACCAGATATGTAGGCGGCCTATGTCGGTCTCGATCACCCCATTTATCCCTTTTAATATTTCTTTGTACTTGAACTACATTCGACCTGAATTTTCAAGAATGAGATACGTAGGTAGTCTGTGTCGGCCTCGGTCGTTTCCTTATCAAAATTTCCTATATGTGTTAATCCTCAAGAAGGGGAACTACGTTTGACCTGATTCCTGCCTCAACGGGATACGTAGGCGCCACACGGGCTCGATCATACCTCCTGTGAGATTTCCATTTTTCTTACAATAGAAACTGAGACAGAATTTTTGAGAGGGACTCAAAAATTCTCAAAAAGAAGATCTCTCCAACAAAGTCAAGAATAAAGATACTTTAAATTTGCAACTGGGACAGAATTTTTGAGAGGATCTCAAAAATTCTGTGATTCGCTCACCAACAACTCAAGATACGCCGAGACAATTAACTGGGACAGAAATTTTTGAAGAGGACCTCAAAAATTTCAATAAGGTTCATCGGGAGTTTGGAATGACTTTGAATACTTCCCAACAAGTAATCAGACAGACTTCAAGGCATCAACTTCAAATACGTTCATTGAAGCTTAACGTAACATGACACTTGGCAGTGACCTTTTCAAAACATTACTTTTGAAAATCTATTTTCCTTTTAAAAAAAAAAATTGTTTCAATTATTTTTGCATAAAAAATGTTTTGTCTTATCTATCAAGAGGCGTAAGATCGGAGAAATCAACTGAAAATAGCAAGACAAGGAGTAGATAACCGAAGAGATCAACACAAATCAGTTCATTTTTAAACTAAATTTTTGCATTAAAATGTTTTGTCTTATCTATCAAGAGGTGTGAGATCGGAGAAATCAACTGAAAATAGCAAGACAAGGAGCAGACAACCGAAGAGATCAACACAGATCAATTCATTTTTAAACTAACAATTTTTTTGTGGGTGCAGGTCTATAGGCTTGCCTCAAAATCAGAATTTCTTCCTGTCAATGAATATGGACAGACCCCCAAAATTGACAATTTTTCTGTGGATGCAGGAAATATTTTATGCTGCTTATATCAGAGATGTTGGAATATGAATAACATTATGTCATTCAAGTCCCAACAAGGCAAAGTCCATAATGAACATACAACTATGTTCAGAGATGGAATGAACGAAAGGCACAGATAGAGCAATATTATTATTTTTCAGCAACTAAAGATACTTAGAGGACATTATCTACATCATATTATCGGACATGATAATATTACTACCCGGAGATTCATTTATATTGTATTGTCAAATGAGACGATACCACTACTCCGAGGGTCATCTTCAGTTATATTTTCGATTGAAACGATACCGCCATCCAAAAGATACCCAGAAGATCACTTATGTTGTTCGGTGAAACATTATCTTTGTTCAGTATCAGGGAGGCATCATAAAAAATTCATGCATAACAAGAGAAGATTCATGCATTGCAAGACGAGATTCATGCATAGCAATAGAAAATTCATGCATTGCAAGACGAGATTCATTTTGAGAATGGCCTCAAAATTTCAATAGGTTCATCGAAAGTTTAGAGCAACTTTGAATACTTCCCAACAAATAATCGGATAGACCTCGAGACGTCAACTCCAAAGGCGTTCATTAGACTCGACGTGACATGACAGTTGACAGTAACCTTTTCCAAATACTACTTTTTGAAAATCTATTTGCCTTAAAACTTTTCCTCTATGTTTCAATTATTTTTCAATAGAAATATTTTGTCATATCTATCAAGAGGCGGGAGATCGGGGAAATCAACCGAAGATAGCCAGACAAAGAGCAGACGACCGAAGGATCGACACAGATCAATTCATTTTTAAACTAACAATTTTTCTGTAGATGCAGATTTATAAGTTTGCCTCAAGATCAGCATATTTCTCCATTCAATGAATATAGAGAAGTCAAAGGGGGGAAGAGCTCCCTCAAAATTGACAATTTTTATGTGGATGCAGAAAATATTTTATGTTTCTTATATCAAAGATTTGGGAATACCAATAACATTATTTCGTTAAAATCCCAACAAGGTGAAGCCCATAATGAATATGCATTTATGTTTAGAGACGGAACAAATGAAAACCTCGAAGAGAAAAATTTTATTATTTCCGATCAACTAAAGATTCTTGGAGGATGTTAGCTGTATTATGTTATCAGATGTGATAATATTACTATTCGGAGAGTCATTTATATTGTATTGTCAAATGAGGCGATACCACTACTCTAAGGGTCATCTTTAGTTATATTTTCGATTGAGATGATACTGCCATCAAAAAGATACCGAGAAGATCATTTATGTTGCTCGATGAAGCATTATCTTCGTTTAATATCAGGGAGGCATCATAAAAAATTCATGCATAGCAAGAGAAGATTCATGCATTGCAAGATGAGATTCATGCATAGCAAGAGAAGATTCATTTATTGCAAAACGAGATTCATGCATGGCAAGAGAAGATCCATGCATTGCAAAAGAAGATTCATGCATCGCGGAAAAAGAGTCATGCATAGCAAGAGAATGATTCATTCATAGCAAGAGAAATAATCATGCATAGCAAGAGAAGAGGTCATGCATAGCAAGAGAAAGAAATCATGTATAGCAAGAGAAGACAATCATGCATCGCGGGAAAAACCATGCAACCCGGGAAAAACCATGCATCACTGGAAAAATTCATGCATCGCAAGAAAAACCATGCATCACTAGAGAAGATTCATATATCACGGGAAGAGACTCATGCATTGCAAGAGAAGATTCATGCATTGCGAAAAGAGATTCATGCATTTCAAGAGAAGATTCATGTATTGCGTAAAGAGATTCATGCATTGCAAAATGAGATTCATGCATCGCGGGATAGAATTCATGTATTGCAAGAGAAGCTTCATGTATTGCACAAAAAGATTCACGCATCACGAAAAAAAAAAAGTCATGCATCCCAGAGAAAAAACCATGCATCGAAGAAAGAAAAATTCAAGTGAAAGATTCATGCATCGCGAGAAAAAGTTTCATGCATTGCAGGGAAAAGTCATCCTCAACTATGGTTTTTCGAGGAAACATCACCTGTATTTTTCAAAGAAGCATTATCTTCATGCATCGCGGGAGAAGTCATGCATCGCAAGAAGATCAACATCAGCTACATCATTTTTCTTTTCAAAAACGACATCAAGAGAACTATCAACATATTACATCAACTTATTTTATTACTTTGACATCAAAGGAAGAGTACATTGAAGATTACATTGCAAATATGGGACACAAGCTTTATTGGCTTTACATCAAATCCGATGGAGTTGACGTCATATGTTCAAGGAAAACAATTAAGTGTCAACACGGTGAAAGACACTGTCTCCCATTTGTATTGCATTTTTTATGCTAATAAATTTTATTTAAGTCTTTGTCGAGAGCATCCAAGATGATGAATTCTCAAGCAAACCACAGGTGCGGACAACATCAAAAAGGAAGCAGCATAACGTGTAACTTTTTCTTTGCAGCGAACTGGGACATAATCCAAAGAGGAATACCAAACTCTAAGGACGCGAGCTGAGGACCAACTTCAACCACAATCAAACCATACCCTTATAAGAAAGGCATGAGGATTTTTCTTAGGTTTATCGGTTACACTTTCGCATCTGGAAAATTTTGGTTTTCACCGGAAGCAACTTTCCAATTTGAGTGACAATACGCCAAGAGCTTTGGAAATTATGTCCATGTAAGTTCTTAATTATGGGTGTGAAGTGCACCACATTCATGGTTAAGAGATTGCAAGCCTCTTTTTCATACTCGACTTACTTGTCACTCTTCCAGAACCAAAGGTTATCTACTTGTGATGAGTTCGTTCATATCTAATGATGATTGATATTGGAGGACGATATATTGCTCTAAATTGATATAATTGTGATATGTGAGAATCGTGAAGTTGTTCATTGTTCGTATATGTTGATGATATTATATATGTTCGATATGTGCATGTGATTATATTGTTGTATTGACTAATGTATGTTACACTTAATGGGATAGTCGTGTGATCCTACCAATACACTGTGGTTATGTTCTGATATTGCACTCTCTTGTTCTTTGTTGAGTACAGGGCATCTTTAGGCGTCTATTGATAGACCTCAGCTAGGTGACTATTAAGCGTGACCGAATTCAAGGGTGAGTGAGTTCTTTCAGGCTGCCGACTCAGACTATTTGTGTAAGGTATTGCTTAGTTTCGGGGTTGTATCCCTTGTTCTTAGACTTGTTGTTAGTAGAATTTTGGTACATTGACTCTCAGGTTCTAGGGGTTGTTCTTCCGCACTAGTTTGGTTAGTTGTTTGTTAAAACCTTGGAGTTTATGGGGACTCCATTTTTATAGTCATTTAAACCTGCTTCCGTATCTTTAAATTCCTTAGTTTTCATAAAATTTATTTGTTTGGGTTGTAGTAATGGTTCTCCCACCGGAGGGTTTGTGTGGGTGTCACTCACGACGGTCTGGGTCGTAACACTTCCAATTAGAAACTTTAATTTTTTCCTTGCAAAATGAATGTCCAAACACAAATTCAAATTTCAAAATCATATCTTTAAAAATTCAAATTTTCAATTTTCAATTTCATAATCTATGACCAAACCGGAGTACTTTCATGTCAAGCATCATTTTATTTTATTTTTTGCAAAATTTAAAATATATAACGAATCGGATCCTTTTAACAAAATATAAACTTATGGGTCAAGTTTTAAATATTTTGAAAAAAAATAGAAATCATAATTTGAGATTAGAAACTCTACTTTTTGGAGAATCTAGTATTTGAAATTGAAGTTGAAATTTTGCGCAACAAATATCAATTTCAAAATCAAAAACTTGAAATTAAGTCTCAAATCCTATGGTCAAACCTAGGGTTGTTCAAAATTGAACCGTAAATGATAAGTCAATCGCTATTGGCTTATTGATATTAGATTATTAGATTAACGGTTGGTGAATGAATTAAATTTTTTACTTAACGATTTATTGGTGTGGGGGCAAATTACTCAAATTTCTTATTAGATAAACCGTTAATCCATTAAGAATTATCTACTTACATTTTAAAATCTTGGTATATAAAATACATATTACTAACCTTAAAGCCTTATATGACTTGATACATATTTGTGAGTTTGATTTCTTATTGGTTTACTAGCTAGCTTGTCTAGATCATAATGTACAAATCTTCATATTTTTCTAAATAAAATACACATTCGAAGTATACTTTAGTCTTGAATTAAGTTATTGTACATGTGCTGTAAAATAAATGTTTATGTTTATGCAGCCTCAAAATTTAAGTTTCCTTGTATTTCTTATTGTGATTACAACTACAAAATTACAAGCTTAAGTAAAGCTAGAAAAATTGTTTTGTTTGATGGAAGATAATTATGTTGATGAGTGAAAGTCAAAAAAAAAGTATGAAATAATTGAGCTAATACACTGTTTATTAACCGTCCAATAATTATCAATCCGATATCAAATCAACTATTTCATTGCTTAGCTAGAGAATTAGTATTTTTAAAAATCGATATTCGATAAGTCAAACCGTTACACATTATCAGATAAACAGTCATAGTCAAACGCGCAGTAAATGTAGTAGATAAAATAAAATTTATGTATTCTTACCAAAATTCAACAAAAATGAACGTGGTCAACTTTTAACCTTTCTTTCTCTGGGGTATATATAAAAAATAACATAATTGTCAAGAAGAATTAAATCATTTCAAGAATCGAATATGAATTCTTTCAAGCACAATTTTTTTTTCTTCTCATTCATCTTTTTACTTAATCTTGTTACTATAAAGAGTTCTTCGTTGACTCCAAAACTCGAATCTCATTGTTGGACGCCTGGATTTGAAGTTCATATCAACAGCAGCCTCCCTATAAATTCTAATCCTTTAAAATTTCGTTGTAAATGTGCAGATGATGATCTTGGTATATAGTGCTCCGTACAAATGAAGAGTTCAAATTTCATTTTAATGAACATTTTTTGGGCGAAAAGCTATACTTTTGTCATTTTTATTGGGACTCGAAAGATACGAGTCACGATATTTTCAATGATAAAATAGCTGATAAATGTGGTTTGGAAAGTAAGAGTTATTCATTTACTTTTATCTATGGATGCTATTGGAAGATACAAGAGGATGGCTTTTATTTCAACTCTCAGGAATTACCACAACCTGATAAACAATATACAAAAATGTATGGGTGGTGATGACAAGTAAAATGTAATATTGATTCACAAATAAATGCAAGAAAGAAGTGAAAGGATTTGCGATACTATTTCTCGATTTCTTTTGACTATATAATCATATTTATTTGAAATTTAGTGATATCTCAAAACTATGATAACTTCGCCTTCACGCTAATATATGTGTATATTTTATTGTTCAAAGAGTTCATAGCTTAGTAGCAAATGTCATATATATTGTAGTGTGTGACCATCTTATTTAAAAGTTTAAATTGTTTAGAGAGATCATACTTTTATTAGTTAACTATATTCTCAACACGCCCCCCTTCACGTGTAAGCCTGAATTTTTTCATGGGTCAAACACATGAATTTTTTTTTTGCTCTGATAACATATTAAATTGTGTGACAATTGTATCTAAAAGCTTAAACTGTTAAAGAAATCATATTTTTATTAGTTAATTATATTATGAATTCTATCTACTATGACAAATTGACAATAGAGTCACATTGAGTTGACCAATCTTAAATATGTCATTACAAATTGACAACGTTAGATAATTTGTAATGCATATGAAGTGGGATTGTCACATAACGGAAGATATTAAATACTATAAGCTTTAGTATTTAAATCTTAAGTTATGACTTAATGTCTAAGTCAAACTTGAAATAATATGTTGAAAGATAAAATTTACTCATTCGTCTTTATTTACTTGTCAAATATTTTCTAATTTAATATGCTTTTACTTGTCGTTTTTGATAACTCAAGGAAGGACGATATTGTTCTGTCTAATATACCCTCAATTTATTAATATTAAGTTATATCTTTGAAAAATATAGTGAGTAAATATTTTTGAGACCTTCTCAATTAATAGGGGTAAAATGATAAACTCACTATAACAATCATTATTTTTTTAATAGGTGTGTTAAATCAAAATTTGACAAGTAAAAATGAATGAAGGATGAAAAGTGTAAGAAATATTTATAAATTATACTATCAAAGTAAATAATTTACGTATAAAATGAATTTAAAAGATTATGTATATAATGTCGGGTTGGTTTGGTCTCAGATTAACTTCTTTAAGTTAAAACCAAATCAATTCAAATATAATCAACTTTTTTTTTTCAAAACCAAACTAAGTCAAACCAAACAAGTAATTTAGTTTAGTCATATATATCACTAGCCTCATATGGTACTTCATACATAATTTTCCTTTTTAAATATACCATTATACATAATTTTCCTTATTACATATACCATTTTCCTGATCATATCCCATTAATAAATTGTTTTCCTAATATTTTCATGATATGGTTCAATGATTAATTTCCTACTTATGGAACTTAGGACATGTATAAATACATAGCACACATATACATACCTTCAACATAAGATAGAATCACTTCAAGTATCAAACATGAGTTATTTCAAGAACAATAATAACCTTTTCTTCTCATTCATCTTTGTACTTAACCTTGCTTTAGTGGCAAGATCTTCATTGACCCCAAAACTTGCTTTGTTTACTCCTGGTTATTTAATGCACATTATTGATGCCCTCCCAAATGGTGCACCCCCTTTGACTCTTCGTTGTCAAGATAAAAATAACGATCTTGGTTATCATACAATCAATGTATCTGAAGAATATAGGTTTAAGTTTAAGGATCGATTTTTTGGTGGTACGTTGTACTTTTGTCATTTTTATTGGAACGGAAAAGATAAAATCTTTGATGTTTTCAATGACTTTATAGCTGACGGTTGTGGATCCCTTAAAGTTACCAATGACGCTAAATTTGACGGTTTTGGATCCCTTGGTGGCTTTTTTCTCTCTGAATGTTATTGGAAGGTGCAAGAAGACGGATTTTATTTTTCAGGCAGACAAAATGGTGAATTTAAACAGATGTATACATGGCAATAAAATGTATCATCTAGATCTATTTCAATTTCGTATATATAAAATAAGTGAGTATTATATAGTTGAGAAAACTTGTACTCTTGACATTTAATGAAAGGAATTCATGTTAGTATGTTACACCGTTATTTATTTCTTGATTCCATTTCATGAGCTATATAGTATCTCATTTTTGTTTAAGTTTGTTTTTTTTACAGATTAATAACATACATGATCGAGTACGAGTTTTTTTTATGTCCATATGTTGTTATTCAAAGAATTATTAAGTAAGTAGCTATGGAGAAAAAGAAGGGCAAATATCACAAGAAATAAAGTAAATTAATTAGAGTCTTCAATTATATTACTATTTAAAATTTGCTTTTTTATGTTACCTCTAACACCTAGTGTAAATAACACAGAGAAATTAGTATGTACTTTTTTGGGGGATCTTGATTAGTCTGTACTTGAAGGCATGTCAAAAGTTAAATAGGTCAAAATTGAAAATTACTTAATTAATTGGTCTCTTCCAATAATATAAAATGGATAAAAAAGATTGTTCTAAAATGACATAACTGTTGTTTATGAACTTCTTTAGAATTCTCTAATTTAGGTCTTATTTGTTTTCATTAAGATTAAGGGCCCGTTTGGTCATGCGATATGATATCATGATATGGAATCATGAGATGAAATTGAAGTTTTGTTTGGGCATGCGATATGGAATTTTTGTGTTGTATATTTTCTCATAAACATAAAAATCTAATAAGTTGAAGACAACTCTCTCTAGAATGGCAATTTCTCTCAACAACTGCTGAAATGGCTAAGAAATCAAAACAAGGAGGGAGGGGGCAGAAGATCCATGCAGATGACATGTTATTCTGTAAAGGGGAATTTGACTCAATTAAACTAATGTTGAGAGGGCTCTTAACATTCTCGGTGTTGACACCCAATTTTGACCCTCCACAATATAAAATAATCATTGAGCTTCTTCAATTTCAAGCGATTTAAAATAATTAGTTTTAGAAATGTTCAAAATAATAATAATAATAGTTTACAAGTTATTTTTAAATGTTTTGTCGCCTTTTTATAATTTTTGAATAATATACATGTTTTACATAATTAAGTATATAGTTGGTATACTTTATGAATATTTAAAAATCGTCTCAAAAAGATTTTATTTCTTACATAAATATTTTAATTTAATCCATGAGTTAATATATAAGTTAGGTTTATATTTTGAGTTAATTAGTTTTATAACTGAATTAATTATTTGCTTCGTTATAATTAAGAAGCTCGTTAATTAATTAATAGTAATTAATCACATTTTTATGTTTTTAGTCAAATTCCCAAAATTACATTCAATTTGTCTAACTTCTTAATTCTCATAGGTCATACTTAAAATTCATGTGGCCATTTTCTCAATACGATTCTAGGCAATTTTAACCTCACCTCAACCCAATTTGAGACCACCTTTTGGGCCAACATTTCAGCCAAATCCAAGCAGAATGAATTCAAATTTGAAATTCGAAATTTCACCCGATTTCCCCCTAATTTCCATCGAGTTTTTTGGAGTCGTGTTTCGGTGGAAGAATCGTTGCCTTCCTTTGCTCGTCGTCTCAATCGCTGCTCCAAGAAAGGTAACTTCGCCTCCTCTAACATTCTATTTTTTTGATATGGTGTGTTGTGTTCGATACTTGATATGGAGTTTGTTATTATGAATGTTTGGTTCTCCTGGTTTTAGGCTTTTGCTTTAGTACTGATTTCCTGTGCATTTTTTTTTTAGTAGTAGGCATGATTCAGGCATCAACGTAGTCACTTTAGTATTATATGTTGGTTGTTATATTCATTAGCTTAATTTTGTATCTATGAAGCTAGCTAATTTGCTACTCGGTGTTGCTCGTATGTTTTAGCACTGATTTTCCTAACTTTGTTCTCATTAGTAAACCTTTTATCTTGTTAGTCTTGTTGTTCAAGCTCATAAAAATGATTAGGAGGTCATGGGATTTACTTCAACAATTACTAAAATAGTATCATTATTGTTGTTATTTCTGCATATGTTTCCCAGTGAGCTTAGGAATATGTTTTGTTTCTCTTGATTGCTTTTCTTTTCTTCACTTGTCCAACTTAAGTGAAATTGTTTTCTTCTTTGTTTTGAACATGTCCAGTTGCAGCTCTATGTTATTCATAATTTGTTATCTTTTCTCTTTATTTTACACTAGTTAAGTCCTTATACTGCTACTGATTCGAATTTAAGATAGATTATGTAGCCATCCTTTTGTATACGTGTCCGTCTTCTAATATATTTACTTGCAATTTGAGCTTACTATTGCCTACAATATTATTAAAAAGAGTACTAATTAAAATTACTATGTCCATTTGCTCCATTATCTTGTGAAATCTCATCTTCTCCCTACTAATTCTTATCATATGTTGTGCATGAATGAACCTCCTCGCATGAGTCCATTGGGACTCCGTATAGCATTTCTCCTAAGTTGGGCCAAGCCCAAAATCTTCTTGAGTCTGTCTCGTTATGAAAGTTGAAGTGCAGGGCTGGAGACTGATGTATAGCTGCCCGGAAGTCCAAAAAAAAGGCTGTATACACGTTATTTACAAAGGAATATGCAAAATATACAATCCTATACAGGTCGAAAAGTACAGGGCTAAGGTGAAATACATGTGTTCGGAAGCAAGATATACACGAAAAGAACCTATACACATGCTGATATACACTGATATAGATCAGGTGTATACAAAAACGGGAATTGGGTTAAGCCTAATAGTAGCAACGAATTTGGTCCAAAAAGGGCCCAAATTCAATCTTCTCCTTTACCTTTAAATTATTTAATTGTCTTTTGTTTGTTTTTCTTATCATTGACTCTAACTTTAGAATTGTTAATTAGCTTAATTAGATTCCCCAAAAGATGAATTATTTTCTTTGTGTTGGTTTAATACTAATACATTTCATGTTTTTATGTTCATTTATTTTATTAATCAAATATATTGGTCAAGATATTATATCTTCAATTAAGTTAAACCTTTTGTACTTAAAAAGAGATGTTTTTTAACGCTTTTTCACTCAAATCACGTTTTTATCATTTCAAAATTGTTTTAAGTTAAATTATTTTTCTCAAATAAACTTTAAAAAAAATGTTAGTCAAAAACCTTTTCAATTAACTAAAAATAATAATACTTACTTAGTCATTTTCTCAAAAAGGTTAGTCAAGACTTTATTCTTCAATTAATTTAAAATGATTTTCATGCTTTAATTTATTAAATTGGTTTAAATTATTATTTAAATTAAATAAATTCTAATTAATCTATTTTTATTAATATTTTAATCACTTGTATTTCGAGTCAAATATTTCATTTTGGATTCCTTTCTCTAAAAAATGAAATAAAATTTGTCATTTTATTTAACTATTTTTCTCAAAGTTAACCAAATATTTATAAATTATTATTCTCTCTTAAATCATTTTTATAAAAAATAGTCAAAATATATTATAGTCAAATCACAGGTCAACCGCATGTTAGTGGGCACTTCGAATGCTTAAAACCTTCTCGATGTGTAAATTGAACCCCGAACCCCCTTTGGTATTTCAAATGATTTTTTCTGTTTAAATCTTTGAAAAATATAAGTTTTCTTAATTTCTTTAAAAAATTAAGTGGCGACTCTTTTATAAGTATTTTTCTCAAATTGTTTTATACTTAGAACATTTCCAAAAAGTGATTTTTCTAAAGATAGGAAAATTACGGCACAACATAATGTATTAATGCTTATATTATTGTATCTCGCGCATCAGATTAATTTATGTAAAAATTAGGCAAATGACATAGTATAAGAAAGAAATTACTTCATTTCCCTTCTCTTTCATTAATTACCAAAAATCCCTTTTTTTAGTGTTTTTCGGATACATAATATAGCAGTGTGGATACTTAATATAGCAGCGCGGATACTTTAATTAATAACGAGCGGATACTTAAATTATTAAGTTGTTAGCAGCACGTATACTTAATTAACGGGCGGATGCGTAATATAGAAGCGCGGATACTTTAATTAATAATGAGCGGATACTTAAACTAATAAAGTATCCGGTTAAGTTGAATTGGGGAAAAATAAGGGATTTATGTATTTTAGTAAAAGAGTAGGGATATATTGAGAATAGGTAAAGAAGTGTTGTGTATTTAAGTAATTTTTCCTTAATTTATCAACACTTATATTATTGTATCTCGCGCATGTATCAGCGCTTATATTATTGTATCTCGCGCATCAGATTAATGTATCAACGCTTATATTATTGTATCCATTTGAGGGATTTCTGTAATTATAAACTTTTAAGGGATATATTGTAATTTTGCTTCAAAAGTATGTGATTTCTGTAATTTGCCCTTTAAAATATGGGTGAATTTTACTAGATCCAAAATTAAAAACATGACAAATCATAATAGGTTTACATATTATTTTAACGAGTAAAATTTGACCCTGATTCAAAATTTATTTGAGGAGTATCCTTAAGTCAAAAATTAAAAAATAAGGATATTTTCAGATCTAAAAGTTGAAGAACGTTATTTGTGAGTCATTTTTTATACATTAGAGATATTTTTGGATCTTTTCTATTGTATAAATTAATTTAAAATTGTCATATGAATCTCATAAATTTCATAGTCTCAATCCTTATAAATATACACCATATTAAATTATGTGATATAGGTACGAATCAAATGGAGACTAGTAAAGATTTTGTTTTAAACCTTAAAATTTTTGGGGTCCTTAAAATTTTGTAATATAGGTTTATCAATTTATTTTAACTTAAGAAAATATTGAAATTTACAAGAAAGAAAAGAGTGCAAAAATCTTTATTAAAAAAATAAGGAAGAATGACTATTTCTTTTTTCCAATGATAAAAATATTTTAGATCTTGAATCAAAGTATTCAAATATTTATTTAGTTAGATGAAATTTCTTATGCAACAAGATCTAAGCTATTGTATTACTACACATGGCTAACTTATTAACTTATAATAACCTTAATAAGATTATTTCTATCAGATTCTTGTTGTAAACTTAAAAACAATGGAGTACCTAATTAAAAATATTACATAATAAATATGGATAAAATATATAGTAAACACGAAAAATGATAATTAGTTCTTAATAAACTTTTGATCAAATAATTTGGACACAAATCAAACATGTTCTTAAAATTACACTACAAAAAAAAGGGTCAATTTGCGGGGGTTAAAATTACAAATAGCAGGGGTTAAGAACCCCCACAATTTGTTGTTACATGATTTCAGCGTTTGTAGCAGTTTTTAAGCGACTCTCGCAATCAATTTGTGACAGACAATTAGCGGGGGTTTTAACCTTGTAACCTTTTTTTGGCAAATAAATTTATTTTATTTCGTAGGGGTTTATAACCTCAGTAATTGAATTTTAGTACTTTATTTTGTTAGGGTTATAACCTCCGCAATACTTTTCATGAAAATTTATATTCAATTTCGTAGATATTGTAGTTTATATAAAATTAAGATACAATTAATCTTCATGCTAATTTTATAGTAATTAAATCAATACATTCATAGTTAAATGAATAATATATTTCATGGAATAAAAAATACAAAGATTTAGCCAAGTCAGGAAGAAGTAAAACATAAATTTTTTCTTTAAACCAAAAGAACGTAAAAACAAAAAAAAATTGATATGTTGTCTCTATGTATACAATGTCTAACTCTTTTTTTTTTTTTTAATCAACTATCGGGCATGCGGCCCATTTTATTAATTAATTAACATGTCTGAAAAATATTGGCCCAAGTAACATTAGGCCATTACATAAGGAATAATTAAATATCTCTTGTCTAAAAACATCTACCACTTTCCCTTCACTTTCCAATATCACGATGTTGACGGCTTCCTCATGTTCATCGTGCTTCTCCTTGGTGTCATGTAGGTATCTTCTCCCTTCCTCCCCTTCCATTTCAAGATGAGGCCACTTTTGACTTTTCCAGTGCCCTCTGCAATGTCCCTCCATGGCCAAGTCTTCGAATGGTGCAAGACTCACGCATCTCATGTATGTCCCTGCCTTTTGACTTGTAAGCTTTCTTCCCCCTACTTTTGCTTGTTGATCGCATCTGAGCTTGTATAACTAGATTCCTCTCTTGCTCTTTTTCAGCTCCTGGCGTTTCTCTGGATCTACATGTACCTCCTAGTCCTGACTGAGCTTGTTGTTGATATCTGACCCTTCTTTTTGTGTGCATAACTTGTAACCCATAGTATGCCTGTTGTACCCCATTCCTATAAATCCTTTTTTGTGCGTAGATCTCCTTTTGATGCTTAATGGCTTTTGTACCTCTGTCATAACTGCATGCATCATGGCTTTATGTTTTGTGTGCTGAATCTGTATCAAATCTCCTTTGTGTAAATAGGTTTAGTACTAATCCGTAGGGATGGGATTTGGGATTTCTCCATGTTTAATATCTTCCTGGCAACACATGGTAATTGATTAAAATTATGGTATTGCACCTTCACTGCATGATTGAATGCTTCATTTGCCAAGTGGTCTGCAAGTTGATTACCTTCTCTAAATGTATGTATTAGTTGTATGTTTCTCGCCTGCAAATGACTGCGTAAAAAATCCACCATCCCACTGATTTCCCATGGGATCTTCGATTCCCCTCTTAGGATTTTTATTAGAGTCAGAGAATTCGATTCCACTACCAAGGATTGCCAAATGCCAAGCAGTATAAACTGTAAAGCCTTCCAAATAGCAGTGGTTTCCGCAATCAAGTTTGTAGCAACCCCAATGGTATCTGCCTCAGCATAAATGAGGTCACCTTGGTCATTTCTTATGCAAAAAGCATAAGAACTGATCCCAGGGTTCCCCCTATAGGCCCCATCCGTGTTGCATTTGAGCATCCCTGCTCCAGGCAACTTCCACTTAACAATTTTAAAGAACAGTTGCTTTTTCTGTTGCTGAATTCTGTCAAAACTTTGAAGCCACTTTGTAGGGACATCCTTCCAATTCGGATAGTGATTTTTAATTAGCCAGTGTATCATCCTTTCATATCTATCTTTCACAACATAGTATGATACCTGTTTGCCAAGCTTCATCTGATTCCTCCTAATCCACAATTCCCAAATGATGATTACTGGGATACTCCTGATTATATGTCTTGCCTTCATACCCTCCACTCCCTTCCAAACACTGTTCAGAGCTGGAAATAGCTGGTTACCTGTATACTTGATACCTGTGCTTAACACAAAATGCTGCTATAGTTTACAAGCTACCGGGGCAGTCAAGAACAAATGATTCATAGTTTCTTCACAACAATAGCATGTAGACACTATAGGGATCCTACACCTTTTCAAGTTGTTATCAGTTGGAACCCTACCTTTTAAGACTCTCCAAAGAAAAAAGACGATCTTGAAAGGGAGACCCGTACCCCAAATAAATTGAGAGCATTCTATCTTGTTTCTTCTAGGCCTGACTATCTGGTAAGCTGACTTCGATGAGAATACTCCAGATTTGTTGCCAGTCCACCAGGCCCTATCAATCTCATTCCCAATTGGAGGGGGGATACTGTTCAATATTATATCTGTCATCTCCACAGAAACAACCCCTTCAATAGCATCAATACTCCAGGACCCTGTATCTGCAAATATATTAGCTTATCTTTCCTCCTCGACTGCTAGTTCCCCTTCCGTGTAGTATAGAGCCCCAAAATTAGTCCAATTGTTAAACCAGAAGCTAGAGTTCCCATTTTTTAATTGCCACCAAATATAAGGCTCCACTTCCTCCCGACCATTAATCATACTTCTCCAGGCTTGTGAGGCACCTGTACCCACGGCCAAAACAGGATGCCTTTTTTTGCAATATTTATTGCCAATATAAACACTCCATAAAGATCCAACAGATGTTCTAAAATTCCACCAAAGCTTAGCATGCATGGCCCTATTTATTACCTCCAAAGATCTAAACCACATGCCTCCTTCATTCACAGGATAACACATCTCTTCCCAAGCCACCCAATGTTTTCTCTTTTCTGCATTAGTGGCACTTCAAAAAAATTTAGCAAAAAGCTGATGTAGCTTCCTTATGACACCTTTAGGGGGTGTAAGAGCTGCCAAAATGTGCATAGGCATAGATTGAAGAACATGGTTTATGAGAATGAACTTTCCACCAAATGACAGAAACTTATTCTGCCATGATAGGATTCTTCTAGCCACTTTCCTCATTAAATCCTCAAAATATGAGCTCTTTTTCCTCCCATAAAACACCGGACATCCAAGGTAAGTCACTGGAAACTCCCATTGCCTGATCCCAGTAAGCTTCCTCAGCCTTATAGAGCAGATCAGCGGAGTTTTCTCATGAAGATAGAAGTAGCTTTTAGCCATATTAATTAACTGTCCAGATACTTCTTCATATCTCCACAGTACCATCATCATTTTGATAATAGATCCCCTGTCCCCAGAGCAAAATAATATTGTGTCATCTACATATGACAGATGATTAATATTGGGACTCCACTTGGGAAGCCCATACCCTAAATAGGATGAATCAGAATGTAGAGCATTAAGAGTCCTAGACAGAACTTCTGCACCAATTATAAACAGTGTAGGGGACAAATGATCCCCTTGTTTAAGACCCCTAGTAGACTGAAATAATCCATGAATTTGCCCATTGATACAAATTGAGTACCAATTGTTTGAAAGCAGCCTCCAAATCATGTCAATAATCACCTCCGAAAACCCAAATTTCCTCAGGACTTTTGTCATAAAGACCCAAGAGACTCTATCATAGGCTTTTGTCATGTCGAGCTTCACCACCACATTCGTATGCTTGTTTCTTTTGTTAATGTCACCAATGATCTCTTGAGCTAAAAGCACATTTTCAGAGATACTCCTACTCTTTACAAATCCAGACTGGTTAGGAGAAATAAACTTTGGCAAAACTGCCATAATTCTGCCATGTAGGACCCTTGAAATGACTTGTTAATAAAGCAACTAACTAATTGGTCTAAGGTCTGAAAATGATCTCACCAGATCTTTCTTTGGAAGTAGAACCAAATTAGTATGAGTTATATATCTTGGCAAAGTTTGTCAACAAAAAAAGGCCCTGACTACATTGGTGACATCCTGGGAGACAATGTCCCAACATTCTTGGAAAAATAGTCCCGACAACCCATCCGGCCCGGCAACACTATTTCCATCCAATTAAAACACAACCATCTTCACCTCCTCCATGTCTGGGAGTTTAATCATAGCATCATTATCCTCCCCAGATATGAGCAAAGGTATATAGTCAAGCATAGAATAGTCTTGATTAATATTAGTCTCCATAAACTGTTGTTGAAAAACAGTAATGGCCTCCTCCCCTATCCTCGTATCATCAGTAAGGATATTCCCATGCACATTATGTATCTCAGTTATGTGTAATTTCCTTCTTTTGCCCTGAACATACGAGTGAAAAAATTTAGAATTTTTGTCACCCTCCACGAACCACTTCATTCCCGCCTTTTGTCTCCAAAAGTCCTCCTCTAATTTGAGGAACTTCTTCAATTCAGCCTCCGCTTTGAACAATTCTGCCCTGTTTTCTGGGCTGGGCAGCAATTCAAATTGAGCCTCCTTTACCAGTAAAACATTCTCCAATGTTGCAATTTGCACAAAAATATTCCCATATTCTACTTTGCTCAACTCCACCAAGGCCTTTTTTTACTTTCTTCATCTTTACATGAAGCTCCAAAAATAGGGACCCTGTAAAATGTATACTCCAGCAATTCTTTACCAATTTCTTAAAATTTTTGTGTTTGCACCAGAAATTAAGGAATTTAAACGGCTTCACCACATTACGGACCAAAGAATTACAAATAACATGGATTGGGGCATGATCCGAACCTTGCCTGGACAAGTGTTGCACTTCCACTTGTGGGATGGCATCAAGAAACTCTTGATTGACCAACACTCTGTCTAGCCTTTCAAAAATGCAAGCATCGTTAATTCTGTCATTCCACCACGTGTATTTACTCCCAGTAAATCTCACCTCTGTCAATGCACATGAGTTTATGCACGTTGTAAAATTTGTTGTCTCATGTTGTGAGAACTCCTGACCACCAAGCTTCTCCTCTTTGTTCAAAATAACATTAAAATCCCCCCCCCCACAAGCCATGGTGAACCAGCCGTATCTATTTCTTATAATTCTTCCCATAACTCCAATCTTTCCATGGCATCGCACCTAGCATAGATTGAAGTAATGAAAAAAATCCTCCCGCCCCAAGAAAACTTCATTGTAAGCTGTTGAATAGCATTCTGCACAACCATCCCTTCCCATTCATTCCGCCAAAAAGTTCATATTTTCTCAGAACTGTTGACAAAAGCATTGTCAAATCCTAACCGCACTCTAAAATTATGAATCTCCCTCGGAGCCTGAAAAGGCTCCATAAGAGCAATAAAATTGTAATTGTTTCTTCTATTGAGATCGACCAATCTCCCAAATGCATTTTGGGTATTAACTGATCGAATATTCCAAAATAAAGTTTTGTCTATCATTGGTCACTACTTGCTGACCTACCGTTACTGCCCCTTTGTCTGAACCTGAAGGGGAATATTGGATTTTCCCCTTTTGGCTATTAAACTGCTAGATTGTCTAGGGGATAGATCCCCCAAAGTACATGCATTGTTGATATTATCTTCGATCCCCGCGTCCTCCTCTGTTTCTTTTAAGCCCTGTGAATCTTGAGGCATCTTTATCTCCACCCCCAAGTCATTCTGTCCCTCCATGTTGATATTGTCATTAGTAGTTGTGTCAACAAGGTCATCTTGTTGACCCTGATTAGTAGAGCCCTTGTTCCCCACATCTTGGGAAATATTTTCATCCCTCTTATCCTTAACAACCTTGGTGTTGATATTGTTTCCCTTGTCCCCAACACCTTCACTATTGTCCACGTTCTTTAATCGTCCCTCTACCCATGCCTTTGTAGACAACTTTCCAGTGATAACTTTATTCCCTTGTACTTCCTGTACCTCATTACTGTCATCCTCTATCCCACCCAAATTGGCAAACTTATTTTTAGTGTTAACTTGCCACTGCTTAGCGTGTTGTTGTTGCTTTGCACCCCCAAACTTCTTTTTTTGCTCCACAAACCCCTCAGGCTAGGTGTCCAGCTGCTTCTGTGCCCCCTCTTTAGGCTTTGCCTTCTTATGCTTTTTGTTTCCCTTATCCTTGTCCTCTTGTTCCCCCCCCTTTGATATTCTTCTTCTTAAAAAGCTCTGGGTGTTTCACATAACATTGGCCTTCATCATGCCCTTGAATCGAGCACGTTATGCAATACTTTGGAACGTAGTCATACTTTATCGGTGTCCACTTTTCCAGCACTGCCCCATCCTCCTGTTTGATGCCAATCTTGATCCGTTTTGGGAATTCACTAAGCAAGTCAACTTCAACCTTAACCCTCGTGCAGCTTGGTCGTGTTTTATTCTTCGTTGCTACATCCACTTGCAAAGGCTTCCCTACCGCAGCGGCCAGTGAAAAAATGGCCTCTTCGCAAAAGAAATTCGGGGGAAGAGACGGAAAGGATATCCACGCCACCGCCATAGTTGTCTCTTTCTTCGGATCGAACATGGGATCCCATTTAAACGTCCTCATGGGATATGACCACTGTTGGTGAGTAATATAAAAAGCGGACTTTGATAAAAGGTGCACATAATCCTCCAACAGCGACGCCCTAATCAAAATATGTCTATTACTCAGTAAGCCGATTATGCATTCCCTTTTCAATTCACATTGCTTTGGGATAAGCCTCCGTAACTCACGGATATCAGGATAGCCATAGGAGAATTTACCCACAATATCAAACTGCAAGTTTTCACGAACAATCATGTTGTCCACCTCCTTCTGATCCCATATAACAATGGGCTCGCCATGCAAATACGAAATTGGTTTGCGCACAACCACCTTCTCCACTTGTTGATTGGATTTCAATGCATTCGCGTACGTCTTAAGAGGTTGACCAACCTCCGAAACAGATTGGCCAGAGGCCATCTTGGCCTAACCAGTCGAAATAGCAAGGATCAACGACGACTCTTCTAGGTTTAGGTCAAGGTGAATTTCCTTTCTCCACCTACTTCAATATAATATTTTGAGAAGAAGTAGAAGTTAGAATATGATACTAAGCATATATACTTTTGTAGGATTTTGATAAAAACTCTTTAGAGGCTTTAATAGTTTAACTTAACTCACAACTTCTTTAAAAAAAAATATAATTACGTTGATCTGCCTTTCAGAAAATCACTTCAGCTCCCAGTCGCCTGTGTCAACAAGAATTGGCGATCGATTACAAATTCTCATGGCGCAGGTGAATAGACTAGATGTCCAGGAAACACTACAATCACAACACTATCATGATCATGTTGGTGAACTAAGTTGCTGGTATTGTGCAACATATTGACTGGGAAGCTATAGGCATGGACAATTACATGAGCATTGAGAAGGATCATGCATGTCTCTCGGGCTCGTGTATGATGAGGCTGCACTTAAGAGTCTCTGAATCGTTATCATATTTAGTGGCATCTGTTGATTCCGTTCCGCTGTAATAACATTCACTGATCATACAAACGCTCTGGATTTCAGGAGGCATTGTAAAGTAGAGAAGGCAGCACTAGAGAAACGAAATTAAGAAGATATCAGGCCACTTAACTAGCACTATCATAGTACCATTTTACAGCAAATACAAGAAGTTGAAATCTTATTTCATTGAAAAGTTAGGTACCGTTAATCCTTCGACCGTGCAATCCTATACTTGTCATCCATGATTTTGATGTGTGAAAGTCCATGATCATTTTTAGATATGTCGATACATCCCTTTGAAATCACCAGAAAGATTGTCTTTCACCTGCAAGAAGTTACTTACATTAATAAGGTCTATATTTTGAAAGAGTTGTTATTCTTATGATCTAACATCCAACCTGAGATTTTTTTTATAAAGTCATGTCCTTTTGTAAGAGTATATGATATCTCATCACACATCTCACTAGCCAATAGTGCTTGAATAGCGATGGTGATGTATTCACTATTCACGTCTTCATAGTGTGTGTGTTTCATGGCAATTTCAAGTGTTTTATTTGTCAGATTGTTGAAAGGCTAACGAGTCAATAGGGGCTCGGTACATATATAGAGATTGTCCCACATTAAATCTTGAACCAATGGATGAGGGTAATAGAGATCCTCCTGCAACAATACGATTATATGATTTAGACACTGTTAGAATGTATGCGTCCACTTATCAGTCAAGGACCAGGTCCCTTGACTCAGCAAGAACAGTAACTAAAATATGCGTTCACTTGTTTTGATGGGACCAGGTCCTCAGCACAGTTACAATAACAAACAATAAAATAAGTGCTGAAAGTAAAGATTGAACAAATAACTTTACATGGAAACCTCCTTGCTCAAGGGAGTAAAACCACGACCTATTCTCAACAAGACTTTTCAAACTGCTTCCACTAATCTTTTCCAAGCAAAAGTAAAAGCCAGTTTACAAAATGAGATTAGCCTGCTAATCTCCACACTAAGCAATTCCTCCTATCACTTAGCTGAGCCAGAGCAGATACAACACTGCCCACTATACTAACTCTCACTGATAAATATAGATTTTTCTAAGCGGATACCACACCGCCCACTAAACCACCACCCTCTGAACAATTTAGATTTTAACTAAGCAACAATGATGTTGTCCGCTAAATCACCTAACTCTAGATGACTTAAACTTTTAGAAACTGAAACAAGATCTAAATCCTTTATAGATTAGGATCAGATTTACAATGTAAGCACATGAGACACAAAGCTCTAAATACAACAAAGACTCTTCTTCACTCTATCAGGTCCCTTTGTTGAGTTGAGCAATGTTCTTTTTTGAAGATGGCCTTCTTTTCAAGCTTATGAATTTTCAGAGAAAATCCAAGTTTAGTTTGCCAAATCTTGAGTTTGTGTATTTTGGAAAGAGATAATATAATAAAAATGAACACAAACTCCTTGGGACAACCCATTGGCTAAGAGCATGCCTTCTCTGTAAAGACGTGCATCTGTCACATCAGAAGTGACAGTTTTACAGTTGTATTGTCGTCCTTTCACGTATACAGTCTTGCAGGGACCAGGTCCCTTACAGACTTTTCTTAGTAAGTTTAAGAAGACGTGCTGGCTCTTTCTCCTTTTGAATGAATGAATTAGTTTGTTGTTTGTCATGCTGACTAAGTCAACCATAAAGAGTTAATACACATTGGACAAACAACCTCGTCCCTTTTGATTGGTGTAGTACTTCTGATGGCTTCACTAACTTCTGACGCGGGCAGCTTTCCAGTTGTACCCCATTATAGATCTGGACGAGAGAACTTTGCATGGGACCAGGTCCCTGCATTTGTGAGACACTGAATCATACAATCTCGGCCGCTCTTCCTATTGGTGTAGGACACTGCACTTTTCACCTACCACCTGACATGACAGCTTTACAGTTGTACTCCATTTGTATATAGACGAGAGCACTCTGCCAAAGACCAAGTCCTTGCATTTGTGAGGATCATCAAAACACCTAGAATATAACAGACACTAACCTTCAACACCCCGAGGACTTGTGTGGTCCGTACAACCAAAATCCTCTAAACAATTCAGAACTACATGTGTTCACCGAAAATAAATAAGGGATCAGAGTTACTCCTCAACTGAACAATTATATGATGTGAGCTCTACAGGGGAAATGAATGAGGTGATATTCTTTGAAAACACATAGTTATTCTATTCTCTCAATCTAAGAGATGAGAAAAAAATGAGAACTAACCATCCATTAACAAGCCACCATCAGAGCATATATATGTAGGATCTTAAAATCAGCAAGTCCAGATCCGTTAGAACTTGGACCATCTCTATCAATATATCGTAAACTCTGACATTGTTCTGTCCGAATGATGATAGTCTTTTCAAATGGCTTTTGCTACTGCTACTGCTGCTTGTCGACGTGGTGCTTGGTCTATCTTCACAGTCTGAAAAGATCAAGAGTGTCAGTTTTATCAAAAGGCTTGGAGAAAAACTTAGCTACTTGAAATTCTGGGTTTTCTTCTGATATGAGCTCTTTGATGGGACCAAACATCTTTGGAGATACAAAACTGAAGAAATATGCCACTAAAATCCTTGGTCCTACATTTTTCACTACGGGTGTGTTTGGTATGAAGGAAAACATTTTTCGGAAAATGTTTTTCCAATTTTCTCATGTTTGGTTGGGTTAAATGTTTTGGAAAATGTTTTCCAAATCAACTCATTTTCCTCAAATTTAAGGTAAATGACTTCCCTTTAAAACTTAAGGAAAACATTTTTCAAAACTCTATACCAACTTCAAACTATAATTACTTTTTTGTTGAAAAAATCAATTTATTTTGTCCCTACCCTTAAACCAACCCCCCAAAAAAGATAAAATTAAAGCTTGTTTTTAAATTCAATTTTTTTACCCACCCTCACCCCTATCCCTACCCCCCCCCCCCTCCCAAAAGAATATTAAAAATTATTTTTAAAAGATATTTTTAATTTCAATTTTTTATTTTTTACCCCCACCCACTATCAATTTTTTATTTTTTTAAAAAATATTTTCAACTTCAATTTTTTATTTTTTCATCCCGATCTTCAATCAACCACGCCCCCTCCCAAAAAAAAATTGAGTTTGTTTTTAAAAAATATTTTCAACTTCAAAATTTTATTTTTTCACCCCTACACTCGACCCCCCCCCCAAACCCACCCATCCCCTACCCACCCCTACCCCAAAAAAAATAATTTAAGTTTGTTTTTAAAAAATATTTTCAATTTCAAAATTTTATTTTTTCACCCTACCTTGACCCCCTCCTCAGCACCTCCTACCCAGCCCCCCACCCCCCAAAAAAAAATTTAAGTTTGTTTTTAAAAATATTTTCAATTTCAAAATTTCATTTTTTCACCCCTACCCTCGACCCCCCACGCACCCACCCCACCCCCCAAAAAATTTAAGTTTGTTTTTCAAAGATATTTTCAATTTCAAAATTTCATTTTTTCACCTTTACCCTCGACCCCCCATCCATCCACCCACCCACCCCCTTACCAACCCCCCCCTACCAACCCCCCCCCCACCACCACCACCACCCCAAAAAATAATTTTAAGTTTGTTTTTCAAAAATATTTTCAATTTCAAAATTTCAATTTTTTACGCCTACCCTCAACCCACCCCCACCCCACCTCCAAAAAAATTTAAGTTCGTTTTTAAAAAATATTTTCAATTTCAAAAATTATTTTTCTACCCTAGTAAAAATAAAAGATATTTCTCAAAAAAAAAATTCATTCATAAATCAAACACTAAAAATCTTTTCCGGAAAATATTTTCTACTCACCAACCAAACATGAGAAAATAAGTCAAAAATCAACTTGTTTTCCAGGAAAACATTTTCCTTCATACCAAACACACCCTACAACTCTATGAATTTTCAATTTGTGAAAATATGAGAATAAAAAAGTTGTGTTTTGTTGCAAACCTGAAGGAGGTCACCAATATTAACAACCAAACCATGTTCAATCGGTTCAACATCGACGACCCATTGGTTAGAGCCCACCAATCTGATGTTGAAGTAATGAAAACAGGATCTGTATGCTTACCAGAAGCAAGAGTTAGCTCTGGCTGTGGGCAGGATGGGTAATAATGACATACCAATGTTTGTCCTTGATCACATTCGGTAGCTTTCAAGTGGTTTAGCTTTAGCCCGAGAGCTTCTGATATATAGTAAACCAAGAAGAGTGTCTCCTAATTTTATGACATGATTTATGTACTCTAAGGGATGTTTTCCTGGACAGTAGAAAAAGATCAGAGATTACTATAGGGGTTCTTCAAACCTCCGCAATTTTATAAAATTAGTGGGCCCTCCACGATCAAACCCCTGCAAAATGAGCGTTTTTGTAGTGTTAGTCTTGATGATACTAGGTTTGACTACTGTACAATTTATACTTATCACACAAAAAAGATATGTATCAATTGCATAGTAATCGAATCTAATAACATCAAAACTACATATGACACAAGAAAATATAGATACCTTCAGAACGGTTCAATAATTAATGGATGGCATTGATTAAGCCTGAATTTTGATACTAAACCAAGAAGAGTGTCTCCTAATTTTATGACATGATTTATGTACTCAAGGGATGTTTTCCTGGACATTAGAAAAAGACCAGAGATTACTAGAGGGGTTCTTCAAACCTCCGCAATTTATAACATATTCTTTTAATAATTTATAAACACATATCATACTAAAAAGGGAAATAAAATAAAATAAAATAGAACGTATATTCGCTTCTATATATTAGTGCAAAACTAAAATAAAATATATTGCTTATATACATATCTTCAATATTAAATATAATCACTTCCAAGTATCAAACATGAGTTATTTCAAAAACAATATTAGCCTTTTCTTCTCATTCATATTTCTTCAGAATTGAACTCAAATAAAATTCCTAGTTATCAAGTTAACATTGTTAATGCCCTCCCAAATAGTTCTTCACCTTTGACCCTTCGTTTTCAAAATCATGAAAATCATAATCTAGGAACTCAGATAATATATGTTTACTTCTGTCGATGTTACATCGTTGATCGTACTATTGTTTTTATTATTGGGACGGACAAAGCAATTTTTTCGATGTTATTACTGACGAGATATCTAGAGGTTGTGGAGTAGCCATTATTTCTTAATTCTATGAGTATGAGTATATATAAATGATTCTATAATGTAGGATTGCTATGGTTGAAATCATGTATGTTCCCCTTATTATTTTCATTTTACATAAAATTGTTTTCTTATTGAATGGATACTTATGTACATAATATTCTTTCTTTAAAATCAATTTCAAAGACAAAAATCTCATATATATATATATTTCACCTTTCTTATCATATATATTGGGATTTATGTAGTTTTGATAATTGAAAAAAAAAAAAAAGATAAACATATAATTCACACCTCTTAATTTTCATACAGTTTATAACCTCTAAATATTTGTTTTGTAAGTTATTTTTATCTCCATAGGCCATAGCCTATATTTTAATAAGGTTTAATATATTGATAACTCCTTAAATATCAATTAATTTCATTTAGGCATTCAAACTATGACTTGTTTCAATTGAATATCCTAAGTTCCTATTAGACATTATAGATTTAAGTTTTGAAAATATTTTTGTGCTTGTTCTCAAGTGCTTATTACATAAATAAATTAACCATATAAAATTTGTCATCTCTTTTATTTATACACAATTATCAATTGGAAAAAATACGAGGTTTTACAGCTTATTGATGCTAATCTGTATAATTGAAGGAGATGATATATTTTAAGTGGTTAAATTATCTATGTAATGAACCTTTGAAAACATTCACAAAATTTCTTACAAAAATTTAACCGAAAGTGTTTGATCAACTATTGTCAGGACTAAAATGTGGGTGGATTTTATTTAATTCAGAATTAAAAACGTGACAAATCATAATAGTAGGTCACATACTATTTTAATGAGCAAAATTTGTCCATGATTCAGAATTTGTTTGAGGGGTATCCTTTAAGTCAAAAATTAAAGGTGTGGATATTTTTAGATCTAAAAGCTGGAGGACATTATGTATGTCATTTTTTTCATATATTAGGGATACTTTTGAATCTTTTCTGTTGTATAAATTAATTTAACATCGTTATATGAATCAAATTTTAAACTCTAATTCCTTTTATATATACGATGACATCAAATTAAATTATGTGATACAAGTACGAATCAAAATGGAGGCTAGTAAAGCTTTTGGTTTAAACCTAAAAAATATTTCGGGGTCCTAAAAATTTTGTAATATTGGATTATCAATTTACTTTTACTTAAAAAAATATTGAAATTTGCAGGAAAAAAGAGTGCAAAATCTTTATAAATATATAAGGAAAATAAGATTGTCTTTTTTTCAATGGTAAAAATATTTTAAACCATGAATTAGAGTACTCAAATATTCATATTATTAGATAAAATTTCTTATGCAACGAGATCTAAGGTAATGTATTAGATATAAATGGCTAACTTACTGACTTGAAATAACCCTAATATCATTATTTCCATCAAATTCTTGTTGTTAACTTAAAAACAATATACTTTATAAAAATATTACACAATACACAATAAGTATGGGTAAAATACACAGTAAGTACGAAAAATGATAGTTAGTTCTAAATAAGCTTTTGACCAAATGATTTGGACAAAAATTAAACATGTTCTTAAAAATAGTCTTTATGATACTAGGTTCAACTACTATATAATTTGTACTTATGACACACAAAAGATACGTACCAATTATGTATGGTTGAATCTAATATCATCAAAACTACGTATGACACAAGAAAAGATAAGCATGTTTTGAACGTTTAATAATTGATTATTACATTGGTTGAGCCTGAATTATGATAATTTTTATGTATCAAAAGACTTTCAATAATCAACCAAATGTTGTTCCAATACATGCCATCAACAAATGATGCTTTGAAATTCAGGTTATTCTGCGTAAATTGTAAATTGATACTAGTTCTTAGATAAGTGATTACTCTCATATTATATTTAATAAACACTTCTCCTAATTTGAATATAGCATTACTTATCATACCAAATAAAGAAATTGTTTTCTAATATTTTTCATGTGGTTATATATATTTTTTTGGAAATAAGAAAGGCGAAAAAAGAAAAGACTTAAAAAAGGGCAATATATAATTTTTGAACAATAATTTTGCTGCACTAAAATAGGATATTCTGTTTCATATGGCCGGGCTATCAGCTCTTTTTACACCGTTTTAATACTATTGACTATAAAAAAAGGTATTTTTTTTTTGTAAAATTAATACCATTGATACTATGGTAACATTATAGTATTGAGTGTCAGTGAAATCTTCCCTTATTAAAAAAAGATTTTTTTAAAAATTTAATAGCATCGGAATTTATGGTAAATAACACTATAGTATATATTATTGAGTGTCAAGATTATGGAAGTTAATTAGCAAGATTTTCACCTTTCTTCTCATGGATAAATATATAGCACGAATTAATATACATATCTTCACCATTAAATATAATCACTTCAAGTATCAAGCATGCATATTTAGCACAAAGGCTTCAAAAAGGGAAAAATATACTCAGTCCAACAATAATTGTCCATTATACTCCCTCCATCCAACCATAGTTATTCACTATATTAAAAATCCAATTTAGAAAATCAAGAGATAATTTATCTTTGTGTCTATTTTACACTTGTTATTAAATATTATTTACTAGTATCATCTAACATATTTCAAAGCATTAAATTTAATAAAGTCAAAGGACAATATGGTAATATTACCTCTATTATTTATTGTTTCTTAAGGGGTGTGTCAAGTCAATAATGGACAAAATTTTACACTTAGTTCCTAATTTACCTCATCATTACTTATAGTCATTTGTTACATTTTTCAAGAAATTGTATTTATTATATTCAAATGGTGATATAGTAAAATTATCCTTTTATTTATAATTTCTTAAGAAGTGTGCAAAGTTAATAATGAACAAATATTATTACATACCGCGAGTAATTGTTAGACAATAAATGTACTGCATTAAAATAGGGATATTCCCTTTCACATGGTCGGGCTATATTCACACCATTTTTTAGTACTATTGATTATTTAAAAAAAAGAAGAAGATATTTTTGTAACCTTAATACCATTGATATTAATGGTAAATTACAATATAATATTGAGTGTCAGTGAAATTTTCCTTATTAAAAAAAGATTCTTTTTCTAAATTTAATAGCATCGAAATCAATGGTAACTAACACTATAATATTAATGAGTGTCAAGATTAATGAAGTTAATTAGTAAGATTTTCACCTTTCTTCTCATGTATAAATACAAGCACAAATATACATATTTTCAACATTAAATATAATATCTTCAAGTATCAAGCATGAGTTATTTCAAGAACAATAATTGTCTCTTCTTCTCATTCATATTTGCACTTAGCCTTGCACTAGTTAGAAGTTCAAAATTGAACCCAAATATTCCTAGTTATCAAGTTAACATTGTTAATGCCCTTCCAAATGGTACTTCACCTTTGACCCTTCGTTGTCAAGATTATGAAAATCATGAACTAGGAACTCACTCAATGAATGTGACTGAAGAGTATATGTTTACTTCTATCAGTGTTACATCGTACTATTGTTTTTATTATTGGAATGGAGAAAGCAATTTTTTCGATGTTATTAATGAAGAGATATCTAGAGGTTGTGGATACGTTGGCCCTTTTCTCTATGGATGTTATTGGAAGGTGCAAGAGGATGGCTTTTATTTTGGACGTCGTCAAGATGGTAGATTTTATAAGGAACACTCATGGTAATAAAATGTTGCATCTAGATTAATTTCAAATTTGGATACTATAGATTAGTGTTATAGCCTTATAGGTGTGAAAACTTCTAAGTTATGTTTTTTTATGTTTCGCCATAGACTATATAACTTTCAAGGATAAAATGAAAATCTTACAAACTTAATATTATAGATCTAATTTTGTGGCTTATAGCATTATATAAGTGGTATGGATGAAATTCTTATTTCCCCTCACACACCTCTAAAAGAGGATTTAACAAACACTTTGTCTTGCATCAAGTCAATGGGTTTAAAATTTTGAAAGTTATAATCCAATGAAAACAAGATATAATAAAGTATAAAACTTGCAAAAACATGATAGTTTTTTTATTTTATTTTTTGGATGCGGGTGGGGGGGTGGGGTAGCCATTATTTCTTAATTGTTCTATGAGTATGAGTATGATTGATTATTCCATCTCTAATAATAATGAGCTTAGATATCTAAATTATTCGCATTTTGGCACTAATCTTGTCTAGTCGATCACCTCAACGATTTAAATGATTATATTATGTTATAGATTGCTATAATTGAAATCTTGTATGTTTCCCTTATTATTTTAATTTTACATAAAATTGTTTTCTTATGGAATGGATACATATATACATAATATTAATCTTTCTTTAGAATCAATTTCAAAGACAAAAATCTCACCTATAAGTTAACAAAATCTTAGGAGGTTAGCAAGATTCGCCTTTCTTCTCGTCATAACCAAAGAAAAAATAAACAAGTCTAGGTCAATTTGGATGAATTATAATGGGTTGAGACAATAATTGAGTCAAGATGGTAATTGGACGGATTGGGTCAAATTTGGATGGATTATAATGGGTTAAGACAATAATTGAGTCAAGATCACCTAATTCAACTCAAATTTGCTGAGATCAAGACCCAATTCAATCCAATTTTAACTAAGCCTAATTATTTTATTTGTTCTTTTAAATGATTTTAGTACCTAATAAAAAAAATTCCTTTATTATGACTATATATAACATATCAAAAAAATTTTAAAAAGTTTTTTAAAAATATTTTGACAAGATTTACCATGAGCCAATTCGAATTACATATTAATCCAATTTTTAATGGATTGAAATGAGTTGAGATAATGAATGGACGGGTCAACAACCCATCCAAACCTAAACAGATTGGACGGATTAGGTTTGATTTTGCCATCCCTAATCAACCTAGAACTTCTCAATAGTGCAAGGTCAAGTGCAAAAATAAATGAGAAAGAAAAAGGTTGTTGCTCTTAAAATAACTCATGCTTGATATTGGTTCTGTCTTGTCTTGAATCCATGTGTATTTATGTTATTTCTTCTACATCAAAAGTTACTTTAGCTCACTATCGCCATTTTAAAAAAAAAATAGAAGGTATATTTTACATACTAACAAGTTATCTCTATTTATGAGATATTTTTGAGAATTGAACATTTTATTAATAAGAAGTACTAGTTATTTAAGAGTATAAAGTAATAGTTAAAAAAAGGTACTAAATTTTACTTTGAATTTCTAAAGTAACAGTACTTACTTTAGAACCGAACGAATATGTAAGACTAGTTCACTCTCACTATTTCCCCATTGGGTGGTTCCTTATAGCCACACATTGGCATAAGTGTCTTTATTATTCACTAGATTGCCTAGTCTACATTTTATGATTCAAACAAATAGTGTAAGTAAAAACATGCTATGTGCGTATTAATTGAGTTGCCCCCCCAAGGATATTGCACTACTGGTTTGAAAAAATCACCATAATATAACCAATATTATTAGGTGGTCACCTTGTCGGGATTAAGGGGGAAATTTGGACACCTAACTTTTATGTTACTATTTTATTTTTGATTAGACATATTTTGCTGATTTCTTAACATCTATGTTTCTGTTTTTTTTTTTGTTCAAATTGATAGAGTGCTACTGTTAAGTGTTAAGTCAACAATGAGAGGTAGTAATTGAACATAGAAAAAAAAGTTTAAAATACTGTTTAATGTGAGGTATTAGGTATAATAATTTGATGAATAAAATATAGGATTATTTTATTCTGCGTTTGGTTGAAGCTAGTAGGTTGTCTTGAGATTATTGTTCCCACTATTTATACTTTCTTGATGGAATAAGTTATCTCACATACATGATGGAATAATTTATTTGAAAATAATTTATTCAAAACAATTTATTTTGGGATAACTTATTCCTAACCAAACGATCCCGCATATTGCTACTTCGAGTATATCTTCTTGTTAATTATGTTTCTTTGCTGCCAAACACAGTGCTCCCAATTTGGCTGCTGTTGTTTCCTTTTTCAATTCATTTAGACAAGTAGTTTGGTTCTGATTTAATTTCAAGTTGCTGCCAAATTTCTTGGCTATCAATTTGTTTATTTGTTTGTATCAAGCTTTTGCATGTTTCCACTACTTTGTTAGACATGGGTGAAATTCATCGATATCGGTAAATTCAGAATTTAAAATTTAAAATTTATGAATTCTCATTTATCTAAAATTTAAAAATAAAAAGAGACAAAAGGGCAGCAAAGCTTAAGAAGTTCATTTTTTTTATATTGGATCAACAATACACTCTATTAGTGGATTTTCAAATTAAATTGTATTTCTTATCTATTAATTAATAAATTTTTCATACAAATACAAAATTTTGCACAAAAGTTGTTAGGTTCCAAAAAACTATCCAATTGAAGATGATGATGGTATGAATACATTTTAAGCTTTTGACCTAACTCAAGCCGAATTACCCAAAATCCGCCCTAATATATATCCTATTTCACTTATATTAAGAGAAAACTATTATGAATATGCTTAAATTGTGTGCGAATTATTAGTTTCATTTTTTAATTATTGACAATCTTAAAAACACCACTTTACTTGACTAACTGAACTCAAATACACCTGATCATGCAACATGAGTGAAGTACGTACACCCCTTATAAATTCTCGCCAAGTTTAGGGGTGTTTTCAATACTTATCTCGGCTTTTTATTAAGAGTTTCATGCTCCTACAAGAGTTTGAGACCACTTGTTATGTCATGTTGCACTTTGGGGGTGTATCTAAGTGTAGTAGTCAATTAGAAAAATGTTTTTAAGACTGTCAATAATTCGGAAAAGAAACTAATGATTTGCATCAAGTTCAGGGATATTTCAAATACTTCCTTCTTATATTAAACCGACTTATGAAGTTTGAAATATTTAGTAGAAGTCACTGATTTCTTACTCTACAACCTCTATATTAATATTGGCAAGTAGTGACTAGTGAGACCTAAAAATTGTAAATCACGTTTTTAGGAAGTATCAAACCAGTGTTATTTGCTGTCAAGTTTCAAATTAAAATATTATATATATAAAATTAGGTGGCTCCGCCCTGAGCTTATTATCTCATAATCAAGGTAATAATCTCGACTTATTCTATGTAGATATCTTCAAGTGATCTCATCGTTGGGTCATGAGTTCTTATCAAGTAGCTAGTAGTTTAACTCATCTTGATCCGATCTGTTTTGATCCAAGTAAATTTTGGGCAAATTGGATCATGATCCAATTATTTATTTGATCCCTTTGCCACCTCTAAATGATTGATAGCATTTGGTAGATGGATGGGAATATAAATTGCAGCCGTTCTTTGTTATATCTGCCAATGAAGAAGTGTTGAAATTTGGGTTGGGGGATGGAAACTCGAAAGAGGAAATTATAAGGTGGAAAATTAAATCCTTGTCACTAAGGTTAAAATTGATAGTCAATTAATTGAACTTTAACTAAGTAAGACGTATTATTGTAGTGAATTTAATGAAATAAGTTGACTACCCTCTTCTTTCTTCCAAGTAAACTTATGCCTCAGTCCCAAAACAATTATACTTAACCATATGAATACTTACTAATTATATTATTTGTTTGAATTCATTTTATTTCAACATTTTACAAAATAAAAATGAAAAGTACTAGTTTTTCTATATTTCCAATTGTCAATATGAATTTAGTAGACCAACAAGACTCCATGAAACTATTAGACCTAAATAAACATATTAAGATAATTAAAACAATTTCTAATTAACTGGTATTATCTGTATAATTATTTTTTTATTGTGCTTCTTTTTTTTGGCTAAATGTAGATTGATATTTGATAACAAGATATTATAGTCTTCTTTAGTTAACTTCCTTCAAAAGTAATTTTATGTCTATAATTCCCTTTCAAGATCTTCATTTATTATGTAAAATTTGTTAGTTTTACACAAAAGTAAAACATAATCAAAATCATTGGTCCATAATCCAACCACTCAACACCTTTTTGCTTAGTTTTTTTTCCTTCCGATGTTTGGAGTCTGTATTCTCGGTATTTGAAGATTGTATTGAAATTCCGACTAAATAATGCTCCAAATATGATTTTCTTCATATTCAGGACTCGTATTGACTTATGGTAAGTATCTAGGAAACTAAGAGAATAATAAACAAATAAATAGATGCATATTTTACAACCGTTGATCTCCATTAAAATCCCCTCCATCATTTCTAGCCGTTGATCAATTTGCATTGACTTTGTCTTCTGATCTTCTATTAAATCTTAGGATGGGAAGAACTTATGTATTTATAAATAATAAAGCCCTTTCTTGTATTATCATTGCTGCATTCTGCAACAAGAAAATATTGAGAGTGTTGGATCTTGAAAATTTGAATTCTTGAGAAAATTAAAGATGGCTACGATGGCGACAGGGGAAGAACAGAGTAGCAGTAGTAGTAACAGAGTCCAGAAATGGTCCCTTCATGGGAAAACAGCTCTAGTTACTGGAGGAACCAGAGGTATCGGGTAAGTTTAAATAGTCGAGGGTCAAAAATTACGTGTCTACAACTGATGTTGCTTCTCTTTTTTGTTAGGAGTGCAATAGTGGAGGAATTGGCAGGATTTGGAGCAAGTGTTCATACATGTTCAAGAAACAAGAAAGAACTTGATGAGAAGATTCAAGAATGGGAAGCAAAAGGATTTAAGGTGACTGGCTCTGTTTGTGATTTATTTTCTAAAGAACAGAGAGAAGAGCTTATTCACACTGTTTCCTCTGTTTTTGAGGGGAAGCTCAATATACTGGTAAGTCTTTGCTCACTAAATATTTCTTTCTTTTTTTCATCTCGGGTTCGGTACTTGTATTTTGAATTAAAGCCAGTTAAGATCCATTTGAGAGTAACACTCCTGTCATAAAAAAAAAAATCAATATTCAAAATTCAAAACAAAGATCTCCGATTAAAGGAGGTTCATCTACTAAGTCACACCCTTAGTTGATTTTTGATTAAATAAAATATTTAGAAGAAAGAAAAAAAATAATGAATTGAGTACTAGAGCCAAACTTCTTAGTAATGTTCGATTTAATTTGTTTTATTATAAAAGAAGTCATTCTTTTGTTGGTATTAAACCATACCCACCGGCCAGATTAATTTGGATTATGTTGTGTAGAGCTACTAAAAATTTCTTGTTCGAATGTGAAATTTCTAATTAGTTAGTGAAAAGATCATATCGATGTGTTCTAATATTCTATAAATGTTTTTGATGAATCTTTTTTTTTTCTTTAGTTTTGTAAAAGAAAAGTAAGTTATTCTATTAAGTACAAATTAAAAAGTTTTACTAGAACATAAAGCCTAAAGGAACTGATCTTGTTGGCTCAAAATCATAATAATCTTAGCGGAAAGTAAATAAAGCATGAAAATAATGGTCGCTCCAAAATACAACATCTTTCTCAACTGGTAATCATGTCCTATGTTGCTCGAATTCTTTAAAAATATCAACGAGTATGTATCAAATCTTTCAATAATGCATTTTTAAAGGATCTGACGCGAATGTAATAATATTTTTGAAAAGTTCAAGCAACTTAACTCATGCCAAGTCTTTATTTACATTGTTAGTTAAAGAATTTGTCACCGTGTTTGTCTCCACAGATTAAATGACGGTATGACCTCAAAGAGGTACCTACAATCGGTCACGAAAGTATAATACATGATTATTTAAAAACTTAGAAATTGGTTAAAAGGACCAACTTCATATGTTAAATGAGAAGGAGCTCTTGAAGTACATAATAGTTACTAATTAAAAACACATCTTTTACAACTCTTTATTACTTTGAGAATTAAAAGCATGTATTAAATATGTAAAGAAGTACTTTTAACGTTTGTAATTCTTTAAATAGTAAAAACATCCTATGTAGAATTAATTAAATTAGATAAATAAATGTATTAAAAGGACGTCAAAATTAGTATGCTTAATTTTGCAGACATAGTTACGTAAACAAGGTGGTCATTTGGAGACAAGGAAGATGTAAAGTGAAATAAGAATAGGACTATGGGTGGCATAAAGCCAAATTTAGGTGACAAATTTCCAACAACATAAATGATAAAGACAAAATTGTCATACTAAAATGTTATATAATTCTCAACGTCACTTTCTCGTATTTATAGCTAATTCCATCTCCTATAACTACTTACTGACATATAGGGTCATCCCAATTTATATAATGTACTCATTTTTATTTCACATTTTGATATCTGATATTTATATTAGAGTCGATTAAATTTAAATTTGAAAATCTCACGTTAAGAATAAAACGCTATGTCTCAATTTATATATATTATTTTATTGTAGGTGAATAATGCAGCAATAAGTATGATAAAACGAACAGCAGATATAAGTGTGGAAGATTATTCAAAAATTATGGGAACCAATGTGGAGTCACCTTTCCACATCACTCAAATTGCTTATCCTCTTTTGAAAGCATGTGGAAATACTGCTAGCATTGTCTTCATTTCCTCCCTTGCTGGTTCTCTAGCACTCCCTGCTCTTTCTGTCTACGGAGCCTCTAAAGGTAAAATTACGCTCTTTTATATCATTAGACTATATATATATATTGACGATGAAATTAATTAAACGGTTTTTAATTTCAATTTTATGAATTTTGAATAGGTGCAATCAACCAGCTTACCAAGTTTTTGGCATGCGAATGGGCTAGTGATGGAATTCGCGTTAATACAGTCTCTCCATTCGCTGTCAAAACTAGCATTTTGAAAGCGGTAATGTCCCTATTAACATTTAAAGTCGTTATTTTAAAATTCAAAATTCATAAAATTGAGATTCTGACTCTGATGACAGGAGGATATTGACCCGTCATTGTTGGGGAATTATTCAGAATTGATGTGTAGAACACCATTGAAACCAATAGCAGAACCTGATGAGATATCTCCATTGGTGGCATTTCTTTGTCTTCCTGCTGCTTCACATATTACTGGTCAGATCATTCTTGTTGATGGTGGATTTTCAGCTGGTAGTTTCAAATTTCAGTCTTAATTAATTAAATATCCAAAAATAGAAAGAAAAATACAATATGCATGGGTTGGCAAATTGTTTTTCATATATATGAGCAATATTGTTCTTGTAAGCTAAGGGTGGATCGATCTTTCCGTGATATTGTAAGTCATGTTTGACCATAAAAATTATTCACTTTTTTTCTGAAATAATGTTTCACTTTATTTAAAAATTAGTGTTTTGCACGTTAAACATTACCTTGTGGTTGTATTTCACTTTGAAAAACATGTTATACTCAAGCATAAGCATTATTTTGAGTAATTAATGGTCAAAAACACAGTTAAACCATCAATTTTAGCGAATTTCATACATTAAGTATTCATTGTTCTTGTTACCTTCTTAAAATATCACTCTCTTTTTAATAAAACACACCTGGATGTTGAGAGTTGGTCACATGTTTGCTCCCAATTAACAACAAGCGCGTGCAAACCAATTCAACATCGAGGTGTGTTTTGATATAAAGAGAATGATAGTAAAGGTTTAAAATTTGTGAATATGTGATGAATTAGGTAGGTAAATAGAACAATGGATGGTTAAGATATGACTCGATCACTAAAAAGTAATAGTTTAAATGTATTTTTTTACTATTAGCTCTTCCAAATATTCTTTGTGAAAAATATTATCAAACTACAATTTCAATTTCAAAAATTCTAAATGAATTGAAAAATATTTGAAATCTAAACTCAACCCCCTACTTAGTTTTGTTAATTGTTTTACAAATTTCTGAAGTTCAAATAGAACAATAATTTGTTGAGTAGTGGTCTAATTAGTATATATACTTATCTAAGTGACAGTTGCGTGATTTTCTCCTAAATAATCAATGAATAATTAGGACTATGATTACGTAGAAGATAATCAAGAATTACTATCAATTTTCACTTTTTGTTTTTGTCAATTTCGTTGTTGGATATGACGTGAATATTGGTCTTAAACATGCTTGAGATATAGATGTGACTCTCATCCATACTTTATCGACTAATTCATGTCCAAACGCCTATTTAATATTTAGTGTGAATTCAACTATCGATTTATAAAGCAACTAAAATAAAATAATTCAAAACTATACGAATTATGTAATCACACTTGTTACAAAATTTTACAACCTAGAATTATTTCTTTAAAAAGTTTAGCAAACTACTCAAGGGAATGTATTGTTTTTCTTTTCCCTCAAAGAAAGAAGATATCGAGGTTGAAGATTAGGAAAGAAGATATTAAGTAGTTGAGCATTGTTTAGTTTTTCTTATCAATATTGTTATTAGTACTTTCTCATTATCTACTAATTTTTTTATTTTTTTTAATTACCTGTTGTTTACTTTGCTTCAATTATTGTATTATTTATCCATCATTGTCATTGTTCTTTTCTCGTTTGTTTTTAGCATGATTTCTTTCATACTTGTTTCTATATGTTTTACTTAGCACCGAGGGTCTAGCATTGGAGATAGTTTTTCTACTTTACAAAGATGAAAAAATAAGATTGTGTACAGACCCCTCTTTCAATCTGCTAGATTGTACTTATGATTCTACATGGAATATATTATTATTAAAAAAAAATGTTTAACATAAACAAATACAAATACTAACAATGCTATATATAATGAAGTAGTATTAATAAATACAAACAATATTAAAGCAAAAGCACCATGATCCTTTTCTTGGAAGGGTTAAATTACGTAGCACAAAGCCACAAATTGGAATGTGGAGTGCTTGGTTGGCCTTTACTCAAACCCAAGAAATGAAAAAAATACTAAAATAGTCATAATTGTTAAGCAAAAATTAAACTTGTTGACAAATATACCCATGATCTTCTCACCAAGAAAGTGAAACAAAGTACAATAGACAAAATCCATTTTGCATTGCCAAAGTAGCCAAACTCTATGACGTTGTCGGCCGGCACGGCGTCAAAAATTAGGAACCTACGTGCCTTCGGTAAAATTCAATAATTTATATAATATAAATAAATGATTCATCAAAAATTTAGTATATTTTTAAAAAAATTATAAATTATAAATTTTGACTTTATCTCTATAAGTAATAAAACAACATACCGAAAAGCTATAACAAGGTTCTATATATATGAGGATCGAATCTTTTAACGCTTAATTAGATACTATAGCTCGAATATCAAACTAAAATATTCTTATTTAGTAGGTTTTTTATTCTTTTAATACCTATTCAACATGAATTCATATTAATTGTGAAAGTAAAAGTTTCAAATACATACTACCTTAAGCGAAAAAGAAAGTGAAAAACAACTAAAATAATATGAATTAATGATGAAGATTTTCTATAGCTAGACATTAAAATTCATTGTTAATCATATTTAGTAATAAATAATTATGAAAAAATTATATTAATTACGAGTAATTTAGGGAGGAAGTTTATAACACGTGCAACGATTTTAAAGGGGACAGGAACCAACAAGGACTAATATGTAGAGACAAAAAGTAGAAATATTTGAGCATATGAAGGAGTCCATGCCCTATAATACGTAGAGACAAAAACACTTCAATCTTTTTCTATGGTTTTGCTTTAGCCCTCCCAAATGATGGCTTGAAACTTAAAATATATACATGGTGCATGCTTAATTCATTCTTTTTACTAATAAAACTGAAAAATAAAAAATATATTACTCCCTCCGTCTTAATTGATGTAATGTTATTTGATTTGTTATAGAGTTTAAGAAATAATTATTTTTTTGAAACTTATAGTGATCTAAGATAAGTCATATATGCATCTAGGTTAAAATTAAATTGTTACTAATTATAGAAATGTATTATTATTATTATCGTGATTGACTATAAAGAAAAGTTTGACAGATGAATAGTATGTATATAAAATATCAGGTTCCTAATTTTGGGATTATTAGCACTCCCTTCTTTCATTTTTACTTATCCTGATTGAAAATCAAGACATAATTTATTATTTAAATTCTAATTTATCCTTATTATTAAGTATTAACTATAATAATTTCTCACTGTAATTTTCAAAATATTAAATTTATATATTCAAAAGATATTATGATAATTTATCTTTTTATTAATTACGTTTTAAAGGTATGTTAAGTCAAATACAAGTAAAATGACAGCGAAAGTAAGAATTAATGTTACGGGAGTTCCGGAAGGGTTTTCTTATTTATGAATGCAAGTTTGATTATTATTTTTTTAGCCAGACAAGTTTGATTTAAAGGCTGTATGCATGGATAATTAATTAACCGGAGAAGTCACCTAAATAAAAATATTGTTTATTAGTCAACATATTCAACTTTTAATTTAAATGATTCAATATTTAAATTTAAATTAGTCTAATCAGTATGTTCTGGACGCTCACTAAATGTTAATTTATACCAATTAAGAAAAGTACTTTCGTATTCAAAATAAATGTGTGCATCTATGAAGAAGACTTTTTTCACGTATTTGAAAAATAATACTCAATACCACACCCATACATAAGTTATTAGTAGCAATAATCTGGTACATAGTTAATTAATTAATACAATATAATGGATCAACTTTTAATTTGAAGCATAACTTTCACGTGTTTCAAGTTAAAAAAAAATTATTCTTCTCCTCAAATTGGAATATACCTTTAATTTATTTGTCGGCTCGTGGTACGACAAAAGCATAACTCCTCAAACTTATTTCGTGTGAGATATTAGAGATCGCTTCTTTGCGTTAGCTAAAGCGGATATAAGGAGAAATAGATGTAAATCGAAAAAATATTGAAAAGAGGGCATTAGACAAGACAAATACACTACACACCTGCAATTTAATTAATTATAACGAGGACATGAATTTAAATAGGAGAATAGAAGGTTAGTAGGTAATCGAGCGTTATCTAATTTTCTTATCAATATTGTTTTATTACTCTCTTATAATCTTTTTCTTCGATTTTAATGTTCCATTTGCTCAGCTATCATATTATTTGTTGTTGCTACTATTCTTTTCTTCATTATGGATTCTTCGGTATTTTTCATTTGTTCTGAATATATTCTTGATTTTTTTTATATGTTTTACTTTTTCTTTTCTTATTTTAATTGGGTGGAGGAATTGAAAATAGGGGAGGGAATTACAATGTGGAGAATCGAACTCTCACCAATAAGGCAGGAGTTCAGGTAACCAACCAATTAAGCTACTAAAATTCTCCTTATATATGTTTTACTTAATATGAGGTTTTAACATAAATAACTTGATCTCTATCTTCTTAAAGTACGTAGAGTAAGATTGCATAATACGTATGATCAATATATTTTTCAGATCGAATTTATAAGATTACGCTAAGTATATTGTAGTAAAATTTAATAAAGGGTAATAAAGAATAAGATCTATTAAATAATCTTTAAAATAAAATAATAAAAGTAATATATATATTTTTTTCTATCTCATACTCGAAACAAAACAATGACCCGTAGCTCATGATAGACTTAGCCTGTCTAATTAATTATGTCACAATTTATTTATATTTCCTATTGCTAACACGTCCAAACACTAACTCAACCACTCCAATTGCCGCCCTTAATTTAAAAATCATCTCATAATTACAATAATTTCTTGATTGAATATTGTTTCCTTGACAAAAGACAAGCATCATAAATAGTTATACCAATTGTTATTCCTAGTCGTCCATGAGCTGGCCTCACTATATATATATATCTACTTGTAAAAATAGAACCACCAAATAATGCATATGATGAGACGAATAGAATCTTCATCTTTAATCAGAAGTATTGTATTCAAATCTTGAAAATAAAATAAAAAAATTTGATAGAAAGTGTTAGGCCTAATATGAAAAAAGTGCGATTAATTAGAATTATTTCAAAGTATCAAATACCAAAAAAAAAAATACAAAAAAAAATATATACAATATTATTAACACCAGCAATGAAGGATCCCACATGCATGGTCTGGTGATGACAACATTAAATTTGGTTTAGAAATTGAATATTAATTACTAGTGTGCTCAGCAGTCGCTTTTAAAGTTCCTCAATTCAGTTGGTGGATATGGACTTCAAGAAATATGTCATTATTATCATATCTAATTATTTCGAGTATATATATATATATTGTTTGCCTTATTATATGGAAATTATTTTGATAGAAACAATTAGTTGACAGGTGGAATATTGTTTGCCTTATTATATGGTTTTGGACATATCTTTACCTTATGATTGAGCTTTTAGAGTTAGGTTATTTCCAAATTCCATTTCTTATCGATTGATGTGGATATAATCATATGCATTATCTCAAGAGTAAACATGATCAAGACACTTTTTAAAATTGCATATGAACTTCAAAATCAGCTGATCTTGCAAAAGTTTTATCCCCGATAAAGACTTTTTGATTAACAGATTTCAAGCTTAACATAAAAGCTCACATAGGTTACATATCATATGCAGGGGCGAAGCTAGCTTACAACTTACGGCTTCACGTGAGCCCAAGAACAATTGGCCAGGTTCAGTATATTTAAGAAATTGCTAAATATTTATAAAATAGCAAACTCAGTTATTATTATTATCTATTAACCCCCTTATTATTAGTTAAAAGTATAGAGACTTCTCATCTAATATTCTAATTGAACAATATAGTATGACACGAAAACGAAAAGAAATTAAATTTCCCATTCATTAATGTTCCCTTATTTTGTTTTACATGTTATGCAACTTAATTTTTTTTCCAATTGACTAAAAGTTGAGAGAGACTTGAGTAAATGATTAAATGAGTCTCTAAAACAGATACTAACAATTTATCAAATAAAAAAAACAAAAATTGGTATAATCCGAGTCTCTGTAAAAATTATAACTAACAAGATTGTATTAATCACCAAGTGTACCAATTACAGAACGAAATAGCTAAGCCAAGACACAACTTGCTATTCTCAAAACAAAGACAACATGAAACAAAGAAAAACTAAGGTAGCAAGTTAAAAACAATTGATGAATGTTTAATTTTGCATAGTTTTTTGGTTGGCCCTAACACAACAAATAAAAGCGATCTCCCTGGCAATAGATTCTCAAATCCTCCTTTTCTTCTCAAAGATCCTTTGGTTTCTCTCAATTCAAATGGTATAGACATACTCAGTATACACCAACTTAAAGATTTGGGCAGCTATGATTCCCAAGAGATATTGGTCCCAATCATTATAAGAAGCTTGAACAAATTGGATCCATTGTAGCAACTTGCATTAGACCTGATGACTAAAAAACAACTTGTAGATTCAGGCTGGAGTTGGCACAATACACACTTCAAATCAACATCTAGCTCAAAGAAAGAAGCAACAAAGTCCCCTTATATATTGTAATCAATTCATGTTACCACCAAAATATGCGGTGGGCTGCTCCTTTCCTTAATCAGAGGTCTCGAGTTTGAGTCTTGAATATGAAAAAATATATGATACAGTCAATGTGAATCTAAAATAGTCGAACTCCCCAAAAGAAATTCACCGTAAAATTCAGAATTTTGAAAGATTCTAAGTAGCCGTTTGGTCATTGATGTCAAATATTTTTCACTGAAATTATATTTGGTTATATATTTTGCGAAGGAGAGGAGAGAACATTTTATTAATGTAATTTAACTGATTTTCAATACACTATTATCTACTTATTGAAAACATCAATTTATGCTTAGTTTGATAGGATAAAAATTCTTTGGATTGTCAACATATAAAAATTAAATCCAAAAAAGGAAGATCTTTCTGTAGCCCATTAACTATGGGCCACAGAACTGAACATCAAATTAGGCTATTAAGTTGTACAAAGCCCAACTCAAGCAGGATCCTATACTGTGTTGCTTTCACATGGTAGTTCAGTGGCGGATCTAGAATTTTAAGGTTGTGGGTGCTCTGAAAGTGGCAGAGTCAAAAATATAAAAAAATACATGTTAACAATGAGATTCGAATTCAAGCTCAACAAACACTAAAAGAACCTTCAACACCCACCCAAGAGCCAATGGGACAATCATATCATTTATTCATTGGGTGTTCTATGTTAATTTTACACAAATACCTCTTAATTTCTACATAGATATATATATTCCGAGATGAGGTTAATGAGTGTTCGAGCACCCGACGGACTCCATGTGGGTCCGCCCCTGGGCAAGTCCATCCATATATTCATGTGTTGTGTATCAATTGATACCGATATTTATATCAAATTAATGATCGCAAAATACGTAGAAATCATTCACGTATATATTCATCACTTAATCATATTTATTCTGGCTTTAATATTTTTCACTGTTCTGACTTTAATATTTTTCACTGCTTGTTGATACTACATTCTTTCATTGATCCCTAAAAAATGTTTGTTCATCTCTTGAGCAAGTTAGAGAATGTTTTGGAGGCCTTACTTATCCTCCAACATGCAGCCCAAGCCCAAACTATTTCAGCCGTTGGGCTTAGTCCACAGCCCATTGGAGACAACAGTAGTGAATAACTCAGTTCTAATAGATGTTGGCATGTTGCGTTTTGGAAAACTACGTAACTACACAAACATTCCTACCATATCACTAATTTATAATTTCATACATATTTTTTGTTATCAGATACACTGAAATAGGGAGAGAGTCAAGCAAGAACAGTAGGGAGGCGAGCGACATTTGCCTATGTATCTTAAGATACATCTGAATCACACTAAATACACGCTAGATACATATATCTGATGTGATTCACATGTATATGGGATACCATAAATGCGAGCGAGATAGGAGGAAGGCGAGTGAGATTATATATAGAGCAACTTTCACATATAGCAAACAAAAAAAATCATATTTGTATGCTATAGCAAAGTTTGCATAATTGCGCTTCATAGCAAACATATATATGTATAATTCGCTATACATATACAATTGAAAGTTGTCTATTTCGCTATACATATATACAAAAAGAAGCAATTGTATAATTCGTTGGCTCCTCTTCAGATTTGTATAATTTCGCTGGCAGGCCATTTGTATAAATTGTTGTTAGCCTCTCGTTTGTATAAATCGTTGACAAAAATATTTGTATATAAAAAATCGCTCTCTCTTTCGCTTCATACAAACATAAATTATACATTATACAAACATAAAACTGGGCAGGGGAATATTGTTATTGTATAATTATAAGTGTATATGACGAATATATATGTATTTGCATGTGTATATACAATTTTCTCGCGCTTTATACAAACAGAAACGCAATTTATACAATTATGTTGTATAAAACGAGAAAGAGAGAAAGGCAAAAGAGAACTGGGCAGGGGAATATTTTTATTGTATAATTATAAGTGTATAGGACGAATATATATGTACTTGCATGTGTATATACAATTTTCTCTCGCTTTATACAAACAGAAACGCAATTTATACAATTCTGTTGTATAAAGCGAGAGAGGCGAGCACAAAGGGAGTGAGCGAGAGAGGAGAGTGGCGAGCGAGAGTTTGAGGGAGAGAGGCGCTGGCAAATAGTTTGCTACAGGACACAATTAAATCAAAGTGTGATTATACCATTTAATTTGAATTAATAGTTTGTCATTATGTACAAATTTCCCTCATATATATCTATGTGTAATCTTGAACAAATTACATCTAATTTTGACCTCATGTATCCTGAGATACATATATATATGGACATATCTCGACGCATCAAAATCTAATAAAATTTGTAATATTGCAAACTATCGTATATTTAAGTAATTAGCTCTTAAACTAGTGAAAATTCGATAAGTTACCACTTTAGTTTTCTAGTCTAGTATAATTAATCCATTTAGCAGTTCCATTACAATAATAAACTAAAAGAAAGAAAAAAGTCTCTTCTTCCTTTATTACTCAAACTAATTGTATAGTATATTGATTCGAAATCAATGACTTTTGCTCAGATTTTATATATTCAATAAAAGAAAAAATATATATATTATTGAAAATCATTATAAAAATTTATAAATTTTAAATCATGAATCTGCCTTAGTCTACATAATTAAATCTAACTTTCTCATTTCATCATAAAAAGAAGAAAATCCTCCAACTCGCCTTCGAGATATCTTCAACAATTCCGGTGAAAACGGAATAGACATCAAATATGAATATATAGTATAGTTTTAATTAATTAGTGAAGAATATATAGTATAGTTTCATTTATTTCTTAGTTTACAAAATTAAGAAGATAGAAACATATAAAAATGTTTCTTCACGTGTATATCAAAGAAAAATAGTAGTACCTCAAAATTAATTAAACTTCGAATATACTCAACGAATGCAAATCACACTTGAGTTTTTTCAAGAAGAAGAGAGTAAAACACTCTAAAATTTTGAAAATTTTAAAATGAGAGGAAACACCTCTATTTATATATAGTCAACAAAAGGTAGCTACTAACTAGTATGAACATATGTTTATTATGTCTTATCAGAAAAGTCACAATTCATTAAAAAAAGTCAAATCCTTTAGAAAAGTCTAATCTTTCGAAAAAAACACAATTCATCAGAAAAGTCGCAACCCTTCGAAATAATTAGGGATATTATAGTAATTTAACATTCAAATTAGAAAATTTATACACTTAAAATAGTATAGAAATATATAACCCATAAAAAAGAAATTTGTTTATTAGGTACGTATGTAGATTAGTAAGAAAACAAAAAACTAAATTAAAACTCGTTTAAGTATATTTCAATTCATATAAATAACTCACTCTTATTAATTCAATTTATTTAAATATGTTTAAATCCCCTCATTTTAACACTATTAAAAAAATGTTCTTATGACTTTAGACTTTTTTTTTATATATATTATTATTATTATTAAATTATGACTTTAGACTGAGATATGTGAAAAGAGCTAAATCCTCTCTCTTTACCTAACACCCAAAGGCGCACATAGTTTTATCCTTAATGACACCTTGATTCCTACTTTGAAGCTAACTCTTTTTTTAATCATCAAAAAAAGAAATTGACTTAAATATTAATAATTAGTGGACTAATTGATTAATTAGTGATGCAAGTTATGACTTCATCTCAAGTGGAGTCTATCTTAATTATATAGTATAACAAGCAACAAAATTAAATTAGATGTCTAACAGAAAGTCATATGTAAGTAGTTAATTTAATAAATTCGTACATAGTAATATTATAAATATAATACTAATATGAGTATAGGATATGATCAACCATGTTATTAAAATTGATATTTTTTTCATACACGTCAATAGTTTTTTACTTGAATCTACTAGCAATAAACTTATTATAAAAGTTGTGGACTAAAACCTAAGGTTTTCGAAATATTGATTGAATACAAATGTTGGATAGAATAAGTTCTTAATTAATTATGAAGACATTTTAGTTTCTAGTTAGCAAATATTATTGACAAATCAGAAGAAAGTTGGTGGCTAGTTACATTCAAATAGTGATAATTGACAAAAAAAAAAAATAGTTAGAAACTTAGAATTATATTATTAGTTAAAAAATATAGAGACTTCCCCATGGGTACACAGCACTCCAAATTGCACAATATAGTATGACACGAATATTTAAATTCAACATTAAGTAATGTTTTATTATTTTGTTTCACTTGTTATGCAATTTGATTCTTTTTGTTTTCCAATTAAAGTATTAGGTTAAAATTATGAAGGCTAGAAGTTGAGAGAGGCTTGCCTAAATGAATAGGAAGGTTATTCAATAAAAGAAATAAAAATTAATATAAAATCCGTGTCTTTATAATTTTGAAAACAAACTTGATGCAACACCAATAAAACCAAAGTAGCTCAACTATTGAAATCAATCCTCGAAACTCATTCGAGACCTCTCGTACATAAATCATAGTGCAAATCAATTACAAATACGTTATAAGTTTATTGGAATCATTAAATCACCATTTTGAGGTCGTCTTGATCAAATTGTTAATGTGGTCAACCTTGCATTCCTTAAATTTCAAAAATTCATTCGATAATTTGAATCACTCTCAAATGTCTCGACATTCTGGCAAACTACTCTTCTAAGTCAAAAATTGTCTTCTAAACCTAATACGACTGACAAAATTCGTTTCTAAGCTCGTTAACTTTATATATTGACTTTGATCAAATCTTCTAAAAATCAAACTTCTAAACTGAAAATCTTCTTTAAAACTCATCTGATCATCTCAAGAATCATGTCATCTTTGATATGTAGAATCTATGGGAGAGGTCAAAACCAAAAAAAATTAGTTGAAAACACAAAACGATCATGAGGGGTATTACAGTATCTAAAAATCACAATGCGCACACAATTGCTCAAGAGTGAGGCTAGTAAGACGTCTCCTTTAGACCCCAAAATTTTTTAAAGAATTTTACGATTTTGTTCACTTTAAACTATAAAAAACAAAACAAAAATTTATGCTTACAAAAATAGAAAGAAAAACTATCTACCTTGTACGAGAAATAATTTAGAATTTAGAATTAAACAAATAAAATCTTCATATTAATAAATAAAAAATTTATAATAATATCCAAGGTAATATATTAAAAACACATGGCTAACATTTTATTAACTAGAATTAATCTTTAGTCTTATAAATTATAATATTACAGTGAGATTAATCAAAGGATTTAATGTCATTTTAAAATGGCAAAATGACACAAATCCCCCCCTTAAGTTTACTTATTACTATTTTCCCTTAATAGTTTTATTAATCCCCAAAATCCCTCTTTTTCTCTTTTAAGTAAAAAAATCTCACGGATACAATATTGGGCCTTTCCTACGCTAAAAACCAGAGTTCATTCTTTTCTTATTTATCTCCTAAAACTTCTCCACATTTTCTTTGACAATTGATTGACAGTTGATTTCTCCAATATTCTTCAAAATCAAGTATCTCTCTGTGTATACTCTAGGTAAATTTGATACTTTTCTTGTAATCCTCTTTTGTTTCTTCTTATACTGTTGAAATACTCTTTTGTTTGTTCTTCTAACTGTTGAATCAGATGGATGATGCTAACACTAATCGGATATATGACTATGAAGATACTGGTTGGGAGGAGAACAGATCCAAAAGCCTACACGACCCATTGTTAATGGCAAATGTAAAAGATGGAAAGAAGAAAAACGACTTTGCTTCATCTTCAAAAACCGTTCGTAAAACCCCCAAAAAAAAAGGGTCGAAAATTTGCTCCTCCAATTTCTCGACCTCCATTACCTGAGGTTAGGTTTTAGTTCTTTTTCTTTTGAATGTTGTAATTTTTTTTGTTAGTTGATCAATTTATGATACAAAAAATGCACAAATTCAGGTATCTTATTTAATGTATAGTTATTATCTATAATCAATTTATACACTAACCCTAACTAAGTCAAATTATAATGTATTTTAGTTTAACTGTTATAACATGCATTGTTCAGTAGATCTCAGTCATTAATGTATTGTTTGTGTTTTGTTTATGGGTTTGTGTATGTGTATCTGCTATTTCAAGTTTCATACTAAATATTGTATCAGTTAAATATAACGTGTCTTTCATAGTAAATGTTGTATCAGTTACATATAATGTGTCTTTCATAGTAAATGTTGTATCAGTTACATATAATGTGTTTTATTTATGGGTTTGTACGTGTATCGTACGTGTTTTGTTTGTGGGTCTGTTTGTGTATCTGTTATGTTTTGTATCTCAGTCATTAATGTGTCTTTCTTAACAATCTGTTATATTTTGTATCATCTTAATAACGGTTGTTATTTTTGCATAATATTCTGTTATGTTTTTGGATTCTTACAGACTATGAGTTATGTTATCAAGCAAATCCCTACACACTATTTGAAATTTGGTGCAGCATACAACAATAACTTTGTACAAGATTTGAAAAAGTACATGAATGTTGAGGCTTTCGAGTTGTTTACAAATTCTATTTTTGGGCCATATGCCGACATTCATACCTGCAACTATCAGGGCCAAATATCTAAATGTTTGTTGCTTCTTGAGATTGAACAGGATAACCCTAACGAGCTTCATGTTCGGCATGCGAATGGGAATATGTTGCGCTTCGGTATAAAAGAATTTGCTATGATAACAGGATTGAAATGCATTGGAGATCCCAATGACTTTCAGTATCCCAATACCTCAAAGAGCAACTTTATTCAGAAATATTTTCCGGATTTAGTAAAGTCTAATAGTGTGAGTAAGGCACGACTTGTTAACCGTTTTCTTCAAGGTAATTGGGACAACGATCAGGATGTTTTCCACATGGGAATTCTCTACTTCCTCAACACATTTGTTCTCTCACAACTACCTGAATCACCCATCCATGTTAATGACTTCTTGATGGTTGAAGACGGTACATATGAACATTTTCCTTGGGGACAACATGCATTTTCAAGGTTAATGATGTCATAGAGGAAAAGAGAGAACCAAAGTTAAGCAGTTGTATAGTTTAAGTGGCATGCCCTATGCTTTAACTGTGTGGGTGTATGAATGTGCATCCGTTCTAATATCCTCAATAACATCATTTGGTGTATGAATTCTTTTATGATTGTGCAGTTTAGGCACTGTCACAACACTTATAAACCCAACTGTAGCTTGAACATTTGTTAATAACTCATCCCTTATCGGACATGTATGCTCACTATTGAAGTACCTTATTTTGAATAAATTCGATTTTTCCTAACAGATGCACTGAATCTCCAACAGCAGTCATCCGATAAACACAATAATTTGTAGTTGCATTTTTTCAGATACATCAATAGAATGCATACTTCTATCAGCTTTACTACAATAATGTATCATCATTATTATACACATATCTAATATCAAACATTAACAAATAGTATAATAACATGTATCAGTTACTCTATGATATATCAAAATACATACGTCACACATTTACTGTATCATAATTTTATCCAGTAATGTTTCCTCACTGTTTCAACAAATTTCAACGATACATTAATTAGAACAATCATATATTGATACATTATCATATGAAAACTAGACACAGTTATTGTATAATAATTTTATCCAGTAATGTTTCCTTACTGTTTCAACAAATTTAAACGATACATTAATTAGAACAATCATATATTGATACATTATCATATGAAATAAACTAGACACAGTTATTGTATCATAATTTTAGTCTGTAACGTTTCCGTACTGTTTCAACAAATTTCAACGATACATTAATCAGAACAATCATATATTGATACATTAACACATGAAATAAACTAGACACAATTATTGTATCATAATTTTAGCCTGTAATGTTTCTGTATTGTTTCAACATATTTCAACGATACATTAATCAGAACAATCATATATTGATATTAACGCATGCAATAAACTAGACACAGTTATTATATCATAATTTTATCCAGTAATGTTTCCTTACTGTTTCAACAAATTTAAACGATACATTAATTAGAACAATCATATATTGATACATTATCATATGAAATAAACTAGACACAGTTATTGTATCATAATTTTAGTCTGTAACGTTTCCGTACTGTTTCAACAAATTTCAACGATACATTAATCAGAACAATCATATATTGATACATTATTATATGAAATAAACTAGACACAGTTATTGTATCATAATTTTAGACAATAATGTTTCCGTACTGTTTCAACAAATTTCAACGATACATTAATCAGAACAATCATATATTGATACATTATCATATGAAATAAACTAGACATAGTTATTGTATCATAATTTTAGACAATAACGTTTTCGTACTGTTTCAACAAATTTTAACGATACATTAATCAGAACAATCATATATTGATACATTAACACATGAAATAAACTAGACACAGTTATTGTATCATAATTTTAGCCTGTAATGTTTATGTACTGTTTCAACAAATTTCAACGATACATCAGAACAATCATATATTGATACATTAACACATGAAATATACTAGACACAGTTATTGTATCATAATTTTAGCATGTAATGTTTCTGTACCGTTTCAACAAATTTCAACGATACATTAATCAGAACAATCATATATTGATACATTAACACATGAAATATACTAGACAAAGTTCCAAACCTCCTGTTATCAGATATCTTTACTCTGAAATTAAAGTCATGTTTTATTTTGTATTTTGCCATTACAGATATCAGAGTGGCTTTATCTCTGTACAATTGATCCACTTTCACGTCTGTACTTTTTGTATCAGATATGTAATTCGTCACCTCTAACTCTGGTATATAACACACATCACCATTTTTTTATTCTACCAAGTTGAGAGCGAGTGTATCCTGTTTAGCACCTTCAACACAGACGATTGAACCAGTCGACACATCAAAATTTTCAATATCGAGTACATCCTTATCAATTGTATCAATACAGAGGGGATACATTCCAAATCCAATCTCGCGTTTCTTCACCTCTAAGTACAATCTTACTCCCATATCAGTCCTTATATTCATTGGAGAGGAGTTTCCTTCTACAATGTATCGTATTTCAATATTTTTTCTTGACTCATCAATATTCAACTCAGCCGCAATTGTTGAAACTGGTTCATGAAGGAAACATCTTCACCAACCAATATCCCATCACTCTTGTATCTTTCATAATTAATCTCACTCTCCCAAACTCCAAAGTGTCTCAACAAAATTGATATATTCATTACCTATCCGATTAAACTCACTTCAACAAAATTGATTCTTAGTCGAAGTCCTCTTCGTTGAAACAGAGAAGAAGATGAACGCAATTTGAATCTTTCAATTCTGAATTGATTTGTTGAAATAGAGCAGAAGATGAACACGATTTGAATCTTTTCAATTCTAATTTGATTTGTTATTTTTGGGAATCACTTTACGGAAACTGATTTGGCGTGATTTATGAGATTCAATTTTTGATTTTCCGTTTTTATTTTCCATTAAAAGCGCAACAAAAAAATATCCAACCTTTAATTAATAATGTATCCGTGCCATATATTTAATGTATCAGTGCTGAATTATTGTATCTGTGTTTTAAATTTTTGAGGAATTTCAGTCATTTTTAAACTTATAAGGGACAAATGGTCATTTTGGCTTTAAAGTATGTGATTTATGTCCTTTGCCCTAAAATGTCGCAGTACTAATAATAAATATATAAATATATTAAAGACAAATTCTAAATAATATGATGAAAGGTAAGATTCTCTCAAGTTGAAAAGAGGATATAGGTGTTTCACTTGAAAAAAAAACTCCTAATTCAAACGTATCGAAAATAAAAATTCTAACAAATTCTAAATTTTCCACCATAACCAAAAACAAATCATTATGGTATGATAAGTTGTTGTATCAAAAATCGAAATTACGTCTAGACACTTTTCCATCTTTCTTTATCTTTATGATGTAAAAACCTTCAAGTTATCGCACAAAGAATTTGATTTCACTAAAGCAAGTACTCATAGATCAACATTGATGGATAATCATAAAATAAACACATTAAAAATTTAACAGAAAGTTTCAATGAGAATATTTCAATTGTGATATGAAAAAATATTATAGGATTTATCGACGTAAGTTTTATCTCCTTCTTCATATCAAATGCAGGATAAATCTTTTATATGACTAATGTTTGTATTTTTCTATACTTTTTTCTTTAAAATAAAGAAAGGGCTACTTATATATCAAAGATATGAAAAGTATCATTATTATCTTTTTAATTAAGAGATAATGAAAGATTCATCAATTGAGTCACAACAAGTTACGTTATATCGGGTAAAAAAAAATGGGATGCAAATATTTAAAAATTTCCAAAAAGACGAAAATATTGTTTTTATACAAATTAAAAGGGAAAATATGTAAGCAAAATAAATTTTATAATTTTTATTTATATAACTATCATATAATCAACTTTTACCTACCTCAATTAATTTTACGAAATATCTGCACTTAGTAATTAGATTAATAAGAAGTTGGTTTAACTTACATTTAAGCTTTTGCTCTTGCCTTATTTATGTATTGGCAAGCTGAACTTTTCAGGCCAGCTGTTCAAGGCACACCCAAATGGAAAAAAACAACAACATATTTTTATAACTTTTATCTCCGGTCTTTTTTGTCAAGATTTTAATAATTTCTTAAAGAAATTATGAAACCAAACAAATCAGGTAGGCTAAAGCAGAAGAATCAATATGTATCCATCCACACATGTATAACCATTAGCAAAAGTTAGTACTATTTTATTAAATTTAATTTGTCTTTTTTATTCCACTTTTGGTGCTTCTGATGTTATTGGAGCATAGTTAGCCAATCTTAGATGGGAATAAAATGAGAAAAAAGAAAAATAATTATTTTACTGGAAAAGCTGTATATAGTTCTGTTAATAGCAAATGCAACATCACTTTTGATTTTTTTTAAAGCTTCTAGGAGAATGAAGAATCACCATATCTTAATTAAAAAAAGATATGGTATAGTCACCAAATAATGAAAAACTACATATTAACTAACCACTAAAATAGTAGTATTATATATTGACATAGTCATCTGCCGCATATATACTGCTAACCTCATATATATATCCATTATCTAGCAGCACATTGTTTGGATGGTTGTTAATTGTTATCCATTGTATTGTATCAATGTTAGTATAAATATAATTTTTATTTTAATTAATGTTATTTAAATTTTATTATATTATATCGTTTAAATTTATTATTAGATAATGATAAAAAAATTATTTTGTGTAATAATTGATTTGGTGTGTATGCGTCGTTGCTTTAATATGTTTTTCTTATTTTATCTTTACTATTATATAATAATCTTAATTTTATCCTTTGCTCTATCTTTTTCTATAATAACCTTGTTTTCGTAGCATAAGTTTCTTGTAGATTTAATATTCAAATTGTAGATGTGTGATATTATGTAACTACGGAAAACAATACAATCTATTCAAACGTCATATTCATTAAAACAATAAAATACGATATAATACAACACAATACAATATAGTACGATATATTATAAAACAATACTTAACAATCATATCGGATTTAGGATTTGAACATTATGATTTTTTTAGTTCAAAATTAATTTACCATACGTTCGATATTACGCCTTCCATCACAATTGTTGTAGTGTTGTTTCAATTTCAAGAGTAAAACAGATTTTTTTATATGTTTTTTGAAATATTTTAAATTATTAATTATTAAATATATATAAATATATGTAGTTTTCTAATATGCAGATTTTATTTAAAATGATATATAGATCTTATAAAAAAAATTAACTCTCAAAAATTATATAAATTAAGCCAGAATAAATATTTGTACTTATCAAGTAGATTTTTAATATATACCCATATAAAATCTAAGTCAAAATTACATACTTCAGATGAACCATAATATAAATTAATTTAAGCCAGAAAAGCCTAACTACCACACAATATATATTACTTAATATATCTATAGTAGTATCATGGAAAAACCATGGATACTAATTAAAGCATTATAAAATGCACAATCCCATAGTTTATTTAGGATCATCCACTGATCAATGGATTTTAAATGAAAATACCTACCAAACTAAAATATTTTAATAACTAAAAATATGTTAAAAGTCAGATCAAGAGAAATAATTATAAATTGAAATTTGGTGAAATGTAAAAGTGATGTAGTTTAAATGTAGCTTTCACGTGTGGAAGTTTTTTGCTTAAAAGATTCTTTAAATTATATTTTCCTTAGTATTTACAGCTAAGACTATCCTATCCAATAAATCACACCTTACTATATATATTCCCCTTTCCAAAAAGTCTCCTCCATCACTCAAAAAAAAAGTTTCTTCTAAACTTTGCAAAAAAAAATTTTAAAAAAAATGGAGGGGCTGATACCATTTGTTTACAAAGCAATAGTAGAGTACAAAAATGGAAGGGGAACATGGATGTCTGAATCTCCTTCGACTTCTTATATGAAACTTCCAGGTGATTCAGGACGTTATGAAACGTCCGATTTACAAATTTTTGGTCATGTTGATACTATGTTTTCGACAACTTCATCATCGTCACCTTCTGCGAGTACTGTCACCAAAAGAATAGTGTCAAGTGGAGTTCAGTCACCCGCGGCTAGGTGTCATCGGATTTCTTCCCGTGCTATGAAGTGATCGATGATCTCTTGAAGTTGAAGTTAAAGTTCAAAAAATAATAACTTTTGCTAAACGAAAATCAACAGCAAAAAGGATCGTCAGACTTGTTTGGAATTAAGGCGTAATTGTTGTTATTTTTCACGTGTGATATAAGCTTCTTCTTTTCTACTACTAGTATTTTTATTTTCTTTTGTTTGTTGGTTTGGTGTAAGTTTGAGGATTAACCAAAGGGACTTCAGACTTTTACTTACTTTGATGGTTTCTTGTTTGAGGATAACCAAAGGCAACTCAAACTTTTGCTTTTCTATGTGAAAAAATTTGAAGGTGTATATATTGGTTTGGTCACATTATTTTGTGTATGTATGCAGGATATATTGTCATAATTAGTACTGTTTATTTGATTTTTGTCATATTGTTGATTCAATAAAATGTCTTTTATAAGATAATGATGAACCATAATAGTCCAAAAAAAATAAAAATAGAGGAAACACAAGAAGCTTCTACTTCTGACTTTAACTAGTGAATGAACTCGTGATTAATTTCAAAATAGGAGTAGTGTCTATACGTGTCTTTGAGAAATTATTACTATTAGGAAGAATATTTGACTATTTAGTTTTATTTATCTTTATATGATATAATATTGAATCTTGAATATATGCAATAAACCTATAATTATGTGACTATTTGTAAAATTTGCTCATCTAGCTAGTTTTTTAAATCTAGAAAGAAAGAAATTGAAACAGATTCAGCAGAAGAATCAAATAAAAACACACATACAAAAAATATTATGGCCCATGCAGGTCTCGAACCTGCGACCTTCGCGTTATTAGCACGACGCTCTAACCAACTGAGCTAATGGGCCATGTTTTCTCAATAGTCTCGTATTATACTGTTATACGCAAAACATGAGAAATTATTGAAAGCTATAAAACATACAAGTTAGGTTAGTAAAGGAAGATTTCATTATTTGAGAACAATAACCAGATAATATGAATTGGATTTTGCCAAGTGTCATTCAGTCCACTGATAAGATTCATTGTTGTAATGACAGAAGGGAAGCTCTTCGAACTTTCTCAACTGACAATTATGTAGTGGTCGGTCCTATAAAGTTCGATAAGCCTCACTAATCTCTCTCCACTTATTAAGTGAAAAATAGTCATTAACAAAACGCAATCATAAATATTTTATCATTTTCTGATTACTTCATAAAAGTCACATCGACATTAGGTGCACAACTGAAGCATGTAAGTTATATGCATTTGTACAACTTCAAATGGCACCCCATAGTTAAGCAACAGCTAGATATTCAAAATTTGATTTCAAAATGTAATTGAACTGCAGTAGATTAGAGTACAAAAAAGAGGTTACAATTTACACTTGAATAAAAATTGAACTTGATGAGCACAACAACAGAAAACTGCCAAACTCCAAGCAACTCCATCAGTGCAGAAGAAACTCATGTGGACTGGTAAGGGAGATACGATTACAAGTTTGTGGTAATTAGAATTTAGATGTGATCGGCCATTTCATAAGTAGCAATATTCTCAGCAGAGAGACGTGCTCACATCATTAGAGGGCGGCTAGAATCCAAAACATCACGTGAGAAGAAATGGCGATAAGAAACCAGGTTAAGAATGCCAACACCACAGAGAGCTCAAATCGACCACATGGAAGATGAGGTGGAGTACTGCAGAAGTTTAAATCTTTTGAATATAAAACAGCAATCCCTGCTGATGAGCACGCAGCTGCCAGCGACAAGGTTGCAGTTACCTGTAATTAAAGCCAAGACAGTGAACATGAATATATATAGTCGAAATTCAGACAAGACAATAATCTGGCGTTCAACAGTACGACAAATCAAGCAATGTAAGACATTATTTATGGCAAGGGGATACAGCATAGTTACAATGATTTAAGATTCCTGCGACAATAGATATGCATTCTGAAAAGGAAAAAAAAAAAGTTCGAAAATATTGTTGATAGGGCAAGATTATAGTCAGAGAAGGCATAAAGGGAGGATCTCCTTCTGAAGGAGTGAGTGGCACAAACGGTAAGACCAAGCTTCCGTTGTCAAATCATGTAGAACAAGGGGAACTTAAGCCAGGGAGGAAAAAGCATTTGAGCAGTGGAACATTAGTGCCCTGTATAGAGCAGAACTAACGGCAGAAGATTGTTTGTCACAGTTAAGGTGAATTTCCAGTGGTATTTATGAGGTCTATCAAAGCGTAGTGTTTGTACAGGCCTTAACGGCAGGAAAGAACAGTTTACAGTATCCAAAACATTCTGAACTGGATTGAGTCAATGACACTGACTGAATATCAGTTGTTACTCAAAAGCAAAGAAAATTGTACTTTCAAACACACAAGTTTGTCAATAACCAAGGACAAGTAGCAAAGAAAGTCGAGCAATCATTGCTTCAAGCGAGAGGGAAATCAAATCATTTATTCTTAGTAAAAATTGTGAAGTAAAGAAAGCAAGAAAATATAAATTATTTAAGAGACAAAACACGAGTGAGAAAACAAGAATAAGGATAGAATAGACAAACAAGTGCTTATATTGTTTCATTTATACATGTACAACTACATCACATAAGCAAGAAGAGAAAGCAAATCAAAAGTACATACCCAGTCTCCAACAACAAAAAGGCTCACTAAGACTGGATTTTGAAGGTCCCGTTTTATCCTTAAAGCATATATGTCCAGACATGCAAGCCCAGAGCTCCACAATACTTGAAGACCCATAGATGCAATCAAATAGCTGCAAGAATATGTCAGGCACTGTATAAAACATGCATAATCATTACAACGAGATGTGTATACTGAACGGATCAGTTCTACACTATTTTAAGAGGTCCACTGGCTAATGGAGGGACGCTGAAAATTTTGGCATACATTGATGCAAAGAAAGATTATTTTTTTTAAAAAAAAGTAATTAATTACTGTACATTGTATATAAGAAGCAAGTAGCAACAACGAAAAACAGATCACAAGTTCAAATTAGTTAGAGATAAGAGGCGCCAATCTTTTCAGCAAAAGGCAAGGAAAGTGCATATTAGAAAGAAACAGAACACTTAACAGGCCAGGGAGCCTTTGTTCTTCAAGCATCTTGCCGAGTAGAGAATACAAAACATACAGCCGACTGTCATGGATTAACCAATGATCCATATAGATATTTTTTTATGACCTCCATATAGACATTATGTGTTGAGTCTGAGCAATGTAAATCAAGAGTTAGGGAGCAATCCTGGGTCTACATATAAGGCGTCTTATCGAGTACTGCTCAAATGCTTGGGACATCCACATCTTCACCCTCCCCTTTTCACCAAAGTACATGCCCCTCGGGAACATGCTTTCACATGTTTAACTTCAATGTAGAGAAGATGCCAAAGCTAAATAACCACACCTCTCTTTATCTAGCAGTTTTACATTAGATAGGTCCGTCTTATCAGGAAAAATAAAGGAAATTAGAATAGGTCCTCCAGATGAAACATGATATATTACACGTATGCAGAAAAGTCCGTAAGTTAGAAGCTAGACCACAAATTAGATGCTACAATAATTATATATTTGAATGTTCATTTAATTCTTTCTGTTTTAAGATTTCTTCTCTAAACAATGAATGCGACAATCCAAACTACTTCATGAAAAGTTGACTATTGTACAGTAATAATAGTTCCAAACTTAACATGCTCAGTCTAAAAACAGAAGTTCAAAAGCAGATGGTGAACAAGCAAATGTTTTTTCTTATGACCGAGAAGTCAGTTTGCAGCAAACCTTAAGGTCCACCTGAAGCCTTCAAAACTCGGGGAATGAGAACTCCCTCCACCCTTTTCCACTTAAGCACCAAGCTTAGCTTGTTACAGTCAAGGGAAATATTATCCCGAGCCCCAAAACCTAATAGTCTCTATTACTATCATCAACCAGAAGCCACTCTCCGGGGTGCAAGGCTCGAACAAGTGACATAAGTTACAAATCCTTCAACCTATGCGGAGCAGAAGACAAACAGCTAAAGTGTTACCCCGATTCCCCTTTTCCCTCTCTTTTCTTCTATAATTCCTTTATGATAAGAGTAAAAGGTCCAAATTTCTCTTTGCTAATAATTGAAGTTAAGTTTATCCTTGCCATCAAAAATATGGATCAGATTGGTATAGGCATTCCAAAACGTGGGCCTTATTTACAAGGAGAAATGTTCAAATTTGTCCTTAAGACTATACAAAATGGTCCAGATTGACCTTGAATTTTGTGATATGATCCGAATTTCATTTTTCTCAACCAAAGTCCCTCCCTCAACCTTCTAAATCAATCATTACCATAACAAATGATTCTCTCCACTCTCAGAAACATCAACTGAAAATCATCATTACTCCACCAGCACTTCACCCCCACATACTCACAAAGAGCAAACAAAAAATGACTTGGGGGTTATTCCCTCTGTATATACGGCTTCAGCCCTGCCCTAGTGCTTTTAATATACCATTATTACTTTTCAAAAAAAAAAGAGGCCATCACCCTCAACCACATAATCCACCTTGACCTTCATGATACTGCAAATGATTTAGGAGTTGAATACTGTGTAGTAAGGTTTGTTTAAGCATTAGGAGGTCGATATAGAGCTCTATCATTGCTATTGGTGATTTGAGAAGGCTGGTGATGGAGTTGTGTTGATTGAGTTCCCATAAAATGGGAACTTAATTTAGTGGTGCACTTGATCATTTTTTAAGTTCCATTCGGGCTGGTTTAAGCTTGAGGGTGGTTAAATTGAGCTCGAGGGATAGATACCTATCCAAAGGAGGTTTTTAGTAATGAAGAAGACAGTGTTGTTGTCGCTGGAACAACTACCAGTATTATTCAAAGTTCAACGGCAAATCTGACCCTTTTCGTTTGTAAAAAAAGGATCACAAAGCCTCTCCCATGTTAGTCAATAAGTGCTAACTAATCCCCTGCTTCTAATGGCAACAAGGATAAAATTGATCCTGCTATTAGGAGGGAAGATTTGGATCATTTCGCAAAGTTCAGAGGCAAGTTTCGATCTTTTCCATTCCTTAGTTATCATAGACATTGTTAAATTCATGAATTTATCTGATAATGCAGCACAAGTATAGAGTAAAGAAACATAGAACTTCATAATCAATGAGGGGAATTAGCTTGAGAACACAAGAAAAAACCAATAAAGAGATAGGCATATATACCAGAAAGCAGTGTAATTAGAGAAACCAGAAGCAGAAACCATAATCCCAATTGATCCAGCTGCTAATAAACATTGCCCCAATCTCAACAGCAACCCACTCACAGTTCCTGGACTTCCCACCAAATGCTTCATCCTTATATTATTCCTAACAAATTTCAGACCTTTAAGCTCCCCATAGAGCATTTTTCTCCAAGAAAACCAAAAATCCCATTTCAAGAACCACAGATCCCTGTATTTCTCCCAAATTCAAGAACCCCATTTACCAGATTGCTTGTGCATAGATCTTTACATCTATATGCACCCAATTGAACCCTTTAGCTAACAATACAATTTTCTTGACGGCTTTTTATGGTTGCTTAGATGATGTATAAACCTCCGACAAGAATTGGACAGTAATGGCGAAGCTTTGTATGCTACTCATTTTGATAGTGGTGTCCGACGTGGGTCTTTGCTTTATTATTACTTTAACTTCCCTTTTAATCTTCCTTCCATTAAATTACACATTTATTGTGAAATTTAAAAGCGAAAAAATAATATTTGAAAATTGAAGTTATATTTGGTTATGAATATAAATTTGAGTTATTTTTATTTTGTTTTATGAGTAATTTAAAGCTGAAATACATTTTGTTGTTTTTCAAATTATTGAAAATTCTGGAATTTGACTTTAAAATTGAAATGTCAAAATTATATGATTAAATGTGTTTTTTTAGAAATTCAATAATTAAAAAAAAAAAAAAAAAAAGAAAGAGTAGATACATGGCCAAACACCTCCTCAATTCCTCTAATATTTTTTGACATTTCACATATTTCTCCTCCTATTTTAAACATTAGGCAAGTCTTCCATATACTTCCTCTATCAAATTTTATAAATTTATGTGATATTTCTTTTCTTTTTAGTTAAGTTAAGATAAATTTATATAATTATTTATAATTTAATGCTGTTTTTTATTTTGTTCTTAGTAAAATTATTTATAGTGGCATAATATTTTTAATTTATTTTAGATCAATAAATTTATTAGAAAAAATCTTAAATTATATATGGAGTTAAAATATTTTCCAGTAAATTGAGAGGAAAAAAAGTATAATTTTTTATATAATTAAATTATATTATTATTCTACAGTGAACAAATTTTACCTTGCTATTATTTTCCTTACTAACCCTCTGTTTTTACTGTTTAGTTTTTGCTTAAGAACGGAAGGATTTTATTTATTTATGTTAAATTAGGTCTTAGGCCTAACTCACACCCAAAAAGCTAGCTCAAAGGGAAGAGGATTGGCCAAGCCTTATAAGGTGTCCACACATCTCATTAACCATCGATGTGGAACTTTTGTCATTCTTTAACACCCCACCTCACGCCCAGTGCTTAGCATCTGGTGCGTGGGCAATTTTGATTTTGGGGGTCTCAACATCGAGTGAGACGGGCCCTGCTCTGATACCATGTTAAATTAGGTCTTAGGCCTAACTCACACCCCAAAAGCTAGTTCAAAGGGAGGAGGATTGCCCAAGCCTTATAAAGAGTCCACACATCTCATTAACCACCGATGTGGGACTTTTGTCATTCTTTAACAATTTAATAATAAGATTTATCCATTACAAAAAGGAACTGATCTATGCGATGTAGTTCCAGTAGCATCTCTTTCAAGAGTTTTTAATATAAAGGAAGGAGATGCATTAAAAACGTAGAGCTGATTTATAGCCATAGTTGGATCCTTTGTTGTCCTTCCGTAATCTGCTAATAGGTCCGCCACTGAGTTAGCCTCCCGCCGAATGTGTTGTAGGGATACCTCCTCCGAATGGTCCGCCACTGAGTTAGCTATTTATACACGAGAAGCAGTTTTTGTTGCTAATAATGTTTCTATGAGACAAAGCTGAGGATGTTGGGAGCTTATTTAGGATAAGTAGCTAACGGTGAAAGGTAATTAAATTTTATTTTATTTTATTTCGTTAAATTTATATTAATGTGTAAAAAGTTACAAATCAGTTTGACATATCAAATTTTGTCCATAATCATTGAGAATAGACTGCTAAGTTAATCTTAACCAAAATAAAACATATAAACAAAAAATATGGAGGATTGTAAACGATATGCGGAGATTTGTTCCGTTTGATCCCCGAAAGATGGTATGTTTCAACCGTTCATAATAACAACACTTTTTTACTTATTAGAAAAACGAAAGTTGAAGATATGAATTTAATTAAAAATGTAATTCAAGCTTGTCAACTTATTTGCTGTTCTGTTACGTTTGCCTTTCGAAAATAATGTATAATTCAAAGTCGTGCTCTTCTAACTAATTTCTGAATTTTATTAATGATGTTAAGAATTTTTCATTCTCTTCTTATATATTTTGTGATGATAAGAGAATATGTTTCCCCAATAGCCATTTTGTGTCTATTATTAATTTATTAGCACACTCTTTAATTATCTTTTCTGAAGAAACAAACTTTAATTTGTCACTTTTATATACATCCACTTTCCTTCATATTCTTCTTATCCATAAAAATGAATTCTTATTATTACCATTAGGGCGGTTCATGGTTATGGTTATAAAATCAAATCGAACCACAATTCGAACTAAATCGATTACAAAAACTAATATTTGGTTTGATTTGGTTAGGTTTGATTTTAAATTTTGAAAACTGATACTATTTGATTTGGTTTTGGTTTTGGTTTTGGTTTTGCTAAAAATTAACCGCAAAAATAACCAAACCGAACCGAGAAGTTATATATATAAATTTTATAATTATTTATAAATAAAATATGAGTATTTTGATAAATTTTAATCAACTTAAGTCTTTATTTATACTATTTTATGAAGCCCAACACTTAAATTTTAGTCTAACTATTAAAACATTAAGTCTAAATCCCTCAATATTAATTACTTTAAAGATCACACTTGTCACGCCCCGAACCTACATCCTGGGCGGGACTGGCACTCGAGAACCATTGTTAGCCCCAAGCGAACCCTTGGCTTGGCTTACTTACTCAGCGGAAGACTTTACTCAAGATAAATACTTTTAAAAATTGTACACTAAACTGCTCAATAAATAACTGAGAATGTAATAAATAACATTCCTTGCCAAAATGGCAACTCAAGTCTCAACTTAACTACAAAGGAAAAGAAAAGACTTATGAACTAACATCATTAACTCTGTCTATGAAGCCTCTAATCAACTGAGATGGACGTCGAGACAAGACCCACGACATCCTAATGAACAAAAATACTGAAAGCAATAAAAGGATCCTTCGAAAAGCTAGGAGGTTCACCAACTAACTCTAAGTGCTCAACCTGATCAACGAGGCGCTAGATGTTGATCCTGGTTACCTGCGTCTGCATCATAATAAGATGCAGGCCAACTAGCATCAGTACATTGAATGTACGAGTATGCGAGGGGAATTCTAAAACAAGACATAAGCTTGAAAGGAACTGAAGAACTTACCTGGCTCTACTCAACTAATTTCAATAGAAAGCAGTATAAATAAATGCAGTATAAAGAAAAGCTTTAAAACATGGTTTTCAACTTTGTGTATTTATAAATACAATAATAACTCTGTATGTATGCAAAGATACAATATGAACTCTGTTTGTATATGAAAATACAAATATTTCTGATGTATATAAAAATACAAAATACTGTTGTGGGAGTTTCTCTAACCGACAACCATCACTTAAAAGTTATCGTGATGATACAACATTTTGCCTCACGCTGTCAGGGTCGTCCTATACCTTGCCATGAGTCTAGAACCTGAACTACTAAGTGGATCCACTAGTCTATGCTAAAAAGCACTAAAGGAATCATCTCAAAAGTATGACCATTTTCTACCCATGGTGGCTACATGGTTTATGGGGGTTGTGAGTTATATGAACTCTCCCCCATATCGGTGCTCAATACTACTCCCAAAATATGATACTAACTATTATATTTTAAAAAAAATATACTTTTTTCTGTGATTTGAGATAATTGCTCAAAAACATAGCTCAAAGACTATCTTGGAAATCAAAGTTTCCTCTCTGATTTTAATGTGAAAGCATTTACTCTTTAACTGAAAACTAGCCCAAAGACTCTTTACTGAAAAACTTGCTCAAAGGCTCTTTACTGAAAAGTAGCTCAAAGGCTCTTTACTGAAAAACTAGCTCAAAGACTCTTTACTGAAAAACTAGCTTAAAGGCTCTTTAGAAATCAAAGTTTCCTTTCTTGTTTAAATGTGAAAACATTTTAAACCCTTTGGGAATAAAGAGTCCCCATATACTTTTGAAGAAATGAACTTCAACCTTTACTTTTTACTCTTTACTTAACTTGAACTCAAGTCTTAAAACAAAGTTAAAACGTTTGTAAAAGACTTTTGAAAAACTCTATGAACTTCTCTTGACTTGACTCTTAACTGATCCTTGAATTGAATTATGGATTCAAGGATTGAGTTTTGTGATAGGAAAGATCTCATGATGTTTAGGAATGATTTTAGATAATTAATCATGAGAAACGATCAAGAAATCACTGCTAGGGAACTACTCCACAACACGGAGGTGAATTAAAATATTAGGTCGTGAATTAACTTTTGAGGAAGAATGGTCTGTGACCACTCCGCGACTCGAAAACAATTTTGTCAAATCTAAGGAACAAGGAACAGGTTCCCGACGTGGACCTGCTACCTATTCCTTGTCCGACTTTATTTCCTTCTTCGTTTTTCAGCCCTAATTCACCTAAACTCGACTATTATTCTCAAGTTCTCTTTAGATTCAGATACCCAGTATGTATACACATGAATCTAACTCAAACAACTCAAGGAAACAACATCTTAACCTCAAGGAACTCCTCAATCTCAACCTAACTAAAAAACAAATGTCAATTTCAAGAACATTCAAGATTCATCAACTTTCAACTTTCTAGAATAAACTTCGCTGAAATAAACATGTTTGATGCGTAGGTGAACGAACCCAACACTATGAAAGACTCACATACCTCGTAGGGATCACCCCTTGACGAAATCCACAAGCGATTCGTGAAAATCTTGACGATTCTTGTGTCCTTTCCTCCTTTCTCCTCTTCTTTTCTCTTTTCTCAAAACCCTAACTCTTTTTCCAAAAGCTTAAACTGACTAAAATCTGTTAAGACCCCAATTAATTACCCAAAAACAAAATAAAATAATTGGGTAAGGAAAAAACCATAATGCCCCTCTAAAATCTGGATTGGACATTTCCTTAATTGAACAACCCAACTTCCAATGGGCATATCTCCCTCATACGACTCAGAATCGCGCAAACTCGGCAGCGTTAGAAAGATTATTCCAAGATCTATCCTACGATATCTGAAAACACACCTAACTCATCCTAAGCTAGAAGTTATGGTCGTTTGAAGTTAACCAAAAACTCAACTTTAACACACTTAAAATTTTCCAGAATTTTTTATACTTTCCAAAAGTGACTATTTCCTCATTTTAATTTCTTTCTAGTTACGGGGTGTTACAATATCTCTCCCTTGGGAACATTCGTCCTCGAATGAGCTTACTCTCAGTAGGCTAAGAGTGTATTATCAATCATTCAGTTCAATCACCTAATAAGCAAATACAAATACAACATGCAATCTCGATTAAAGAGTACAAAGAAGAGAATTAGCACCTTGGTCTGAAATTTCTCCAATTTCAAAGAGATGTGGATATCACTTCTTCATATTTCCTCAGCTTCCCTAGTAGCTTCCTTAACAAACTGGTTCCTCCAAAGAACTTTGACTGATGCAACCTCTTTTGTTCTCAACTTGCGAACTTGACGATCTAGAATCTGAATCGAAATCCCCTCATAAGATAAGTTATCCTTGATACCAATATCTTCAGTTGGTATGATAAGTGAAGGATCTCCCATGCACTTTTCCAACATGGAGATGAAATATCGAATGAACCGCGGCTAACTTTTGTGGTAGCTCCAACTCATACGCTATATTACCTACCCTTTTCGATATTCTGCAAGGCCAATATACCGGGGACTAAGCTTCCTCTTCTTACCAAATCTCATAACACCCTCCATGGATGAAACTTTCAAGTAAACTCAATCATCTACTTCAAAACTCTATCTCCATTCTCCTAACATCAGTGTAGGATTTCTGATGACTCTGCACTGTTTTCAACCTCTCTTGAATCCATTTCACCTTCTCCATAGCTTGATAAACTAAATCAGGTCATATCAACCTAGCTTCACCAACTTCAAACCATCCAATAAGAGATCTGTATCTTCTCACATAAAGATCTTCGTAAGTAGCCATCTAGATGCTAGAGTGGTAACTATTGTTATAAGCAACTCAATGAGAGGTAGGTGATCATTCCAATTACCCTTGAAATCGATCACAAAATCCACCTTGAGCCAACAGAACCAGATCCCTTGGAAAGACCGAACAGACTCGAAAGTCACGATTGGTGGGTGCAACGTAATCATTTCAACAGGGTTGGAGGCCAAGAATTTTGGTACCCGAGACTTCAGGGTTTGAGAGATGAAAATGTGCAGTGGTCGATACAATGCTTGGTAGTAACAAAGCGAATGGTGATTCGAGCGGAAAAAACCCCTTACTTGATATTTGCCGGGTTAAGAGGGACTAGACCATATGCTCCCGGTCGAGTCCTTAGACAGCTGGGAGGAAAACAAGAGATTCCCCAAATTGCGAACATGAAGAAATTTGCAACCGATCATGAAAATGGAAGAGTCTCTTATGCTGAAGACATATGTAGAGCATGGAAGACTCGAAGGATATTGGGCGAACCGGTACCAAATAGATTCCGTCCTGAATGTTCTAGGGATTACAAGGAATGGTTGAAGAAAAGCCTCGCCGACACTATCGAGCCTGGTCCAAATGTTCCCCATATTATTGCAGATGTTGGGGCCAAGCATCAAATTCGACTTCATCGACTCCAAGAGAAGTATGACAAGAATGAGTTGGACCATCAACGCCGACATTCAGAGGACGCCAATGTCATAACTCAGTTGAAGCAGGAGCTACGAAGAGCCAGGCAATGTATGTCAGAACTAGATGATAGCATGGAGCAACAGATTCAGTCGATCGAGAGGTTCAGACATCAAGAAGGGGCTCGGTTGGCAAGAGATCACCTATGGGCGAACAGATATGCTATGTGGGAAGAGGTCAGCATCGCCAAGAGAGCCAGACTTGGTGAAGGATCAGGAGGAGCTTGAAGTTTGTTATCATCCCCTGTGAGGGACTGCTTTATTTGTACTTTGTCTTGTAATTTATTTTTCGAACTCTTTTCCCCAATTTTATGTTTATCAGACATTTTGAATGCTATTAATGAAATATTTTGGGGATAATGAATTGGCTTAAAAAGGCATATACATCCTTCAATTCGCTACGCCTACCCTTGGCACAAAAGGGTCACATGCATGTTTAGGACGCGATATTTGTCTTTTTACTTGTGTGCTTTAACTGTTTATGTGGTACGTTGCTTTGAATGAGGACATTTCTAGCCCACTTATTTTCAAAAAATTTCCAAAAATCTCTACAATAGCAAATACAAGTCACTATTAAAATGTCCGACCAAAATTTCACGAGTCTTGAGTTTCTCAGCCAGAAATAAAATCCTACTACCAAAGCCTAAAATGTTACTCTATCATCTCAGGAAAGGTGAAATTGCTGCTAAGATGGAAAAGGGCAAGAATGTCGAAGTGAAAATGACTGAGGAGAGTCTAAGGATGAAACTGCGTCAACTCAAACAAGAGATTCGAGAGATGGGAGAAAGAAGAATAGAAGTAGAATTAGCCACTGCAGCTGCGCAAGCCAAAAGTGCAGCACTGGACGCGGAGTTAACGGCTAAGATGGCAAGATATGCTGTCATAAACGAGGAGACTGTTGCTATGCGGAAGAAACATGATGCCTTCAACAATGATATAACTGTGAGGCTTCAAAAACTACATGGAAAATACCTTTTTTTCAACCAAGAGGCCACCAACAGTGGTCCTGAGGGCACTGGACCTGAATCTGTTGAAGAGGAACTTGAGGAGGAAATCGTCTATAGACCTCCTGTCAAGGGACGGTGGAAAGAAGAGAATGAGGAAACCGCCCCTGAAACATATGAGTTTACCCCCCGTGGCTAATACGGCAGTCAGAGGAAGAAGCTTTGGTGAAGGCACCATCTATCTTTTAGGACGCTTTATTATCTGTTTTCCATTTTTCTTGTAATCACCAGAAATGAATGAATGAAAATGAAATTCCCTTTTGTATTCGAACTACGTAGGGCCTGAATTCTCCCTGGGAGATACGTAGGCAGCCTTTCAAGGCCCGGCCCCTATCTTTTTCAAATTTTCTTTCCCCCTCTTTCATTCTACAAAGAAACATTGAGTTCAGATCAACAGATGACAGAAGATGCAACAAGAAGACCTTAGCTCAACGCAATTTAGCCTTTCTAAGTCACTAGCCCCAAAATAAAACGAGCAAATTCCTGCTTGTTCAAAAATAAGTCCCCATTACTCGTGGGTTAACGTGTCCTCAAACGAAGCAACTTTTATGTGTTTATCTGCTTTCTATGTGATATCTTGCATTATTCATCCAGAACTAATACTGACATATTTGCCTTTGAGTTGTTTTTCTCTACGGTGTTAGTTTAGA
>NW_026020134.1:656365-729637 GCF_900185275.1 Solanum verrucosum | reverse complement strand
TCTTCATTATTTGTGTGAACATGTCATTTGCATTGTTCTGAGACATGGTTGTGACAAGTGTTATGTGGATTGAGAAAGAATAAGAAAATAAAGATGATGTACCATTTCGAGGGACGTATCGCGCGTCGCGATGGATACGATATTTCGAGGGAAGTGTCGCGCGCCGCGACGGATTCTATATTTCGAGGGACGTATCGCGCGCCGCGATGGTTACTATTATCGAGGGTAGTATCGCGCGCCGCGATGGATGCATGAACAGATATTTCCCCATGGGTCCCGGACTGAGAGACAGCGGGTGTGTATCATTAGGTCAGACATGCATCACTATACTTGACATTGCATTTCATTGCATTGCACTTCTTTATTATTGGTGAACTTGATCTTGTGTGTTGCATATCTTGTGAGTGCCGTTCTATGAAACTTGTGACTGATGAATATTGGGCTTATTGTTGAAGATATGCAATTGTTAGAGTGTTGTTGTTGAGGATATGAAATTATTATTGTTGTTGAGGATATGAAATTGTTAGAGTGTTGTGTTGAGCTATGTGCTTTGTAAACTGTGAACTGTTATGTTGGGCTGGTACTAAGCAGGTTGTAGTTGTGGAGGTGGTAATTGAAAAATATTGAGCTTGTTGTTGAGAATATATGATTGTTAGAATGTTGTTGTTGAGATATGTGCTTGTAAATTGTGAACTGTTAGGATGGGCTGATTTTTATACAGATTGTAGTAGTGAAGGTTCGGTTGGGGTGTAAGGAGTACTTGTATTCTATACCCTTAGCTCGTGTTTAGAGGTTTACTTGTTGAGTACCGTGTCGTTTGGTACTCACCCATTGCTTCTACAAATTTTTGTAGGTTACGAGCCTGGATTTTTGTGATACTTGTCATTCTCTTCTTTGCCAAGGCTTCTGGGAGATTCGTGAGGTAGTTGTTTGTCTTCTCAGCGATCCTTCTTACTCCTGTTTATGATCTTGTTCTACTCTAGAAACAATGTCATATGAGACTTGTATTTTTCTTTTGATTCAATTGTAATACTTTAAAGGCTTGTATACGTGACAATCAGATTTTGGGGATATATTTGAGTTTATTATAAAAAAAAATCCACATTTTATTGTAATGGTTGAGTTTTAGGCTGACTTGTCTTGGTGAGTTCAGACGAGTGCCATCACGTCCATTTTTGGGTCGTGACAAAATGGTATCAGAGCCCTAGGTTCATTGGTCTCACGTGTGGACAAGCTGAGTCTAAGTAGAGTCTCGAGGATCGGTACGAGACGTCTGTACTTATCTTCGAGAGGCTATAGTGACTTTTAAGAAAAAACTTCACTTTTGCATCTCTATCGTGCATCCTTGATCCCTTCAGATTCTTATCGCTTCTTTCTATTCTCTCTCATTTATGTGATGGCTCGTGCATAGTTCCTCATGTCAGTAATTGATGTCGTGTATGGCTTGGATATTAGGTATGGTACTAAGGTTGAAGTGATATACTTGTGGAGATGATGTGTGGTCAGATTTAGAATGTTCAATGATTCGAAGGAATTGCGTGAACTTATGGTTTGATGATTCACTTTGAGGATAAATAAATTATTAAGTTTAACATTGGTTTAAGGGACTTCATGAGCGTCTTATATATATATATTTATTTATTTTTTTTTATTTTTTTTGGCTAGTCATCTAGTAGTGGGATTTGTACTTGTGTGGTATAGGCAATAACTGGAGTGGTTTGGCAATTGGAAGTTGAATGATTAAAAAGATGACTAGACAATGAATAGTGTTACCTTGGAAAATAGAATTGGGTAGAGTTGTTATAACATATATGGGTTGCTTAGCGAATGATGTTGCGCCAATCAAGGTTAGAATCTTTCATAGATTGAGTGTATATCAAAAAGGGTCATAATACGACTACTATAATGGTACCGATTCTTACTTGTTTAGAGTTAGAGTATGTGTTACTCTTGTTGTTGACATGATCTATGAAAAGATGCATATCGCTTTAGACGAGAGACCGAACAAATTTGGTAGTGCAAGTTAGTTACTAAATGGGGAAGGGATGTGTAGGCTATTTGGGTACAATCTTCTGGATATGTATGATGTGTTCTAGTGGTGGATTTAACAGACTTCACAATGTGGTACTAGTGGTATATGGAAATGGATACATTGATGTCAAGTGCGATTACTAACTACTTAAAGAGTTATCAGATGTATCATGTGCTCATATAATGAGATTCGATGTTGTATTCACATTTGAGAAGCCAACTAGCTTGTTACTACGAACGAATGGGTTAAGCATTATTTAAAAGAAAGCTTTTAGTAGTGGATCTTTGGGTACAATATTAATGCATTCAGGCTGTGGTATGTATCTCAGGAATTTTAAATGAGTGGTGATTTCATTGTAAGCTCCATGGAAGTAGATCGATATTAGAATGCCAAGCTTATGGGTAAAGGAAATTCCAACGAGTATACTTGCGTGAAGGTACCTTTGGATTTGATTGATATAACTGGGTTTGAGGTGTCATATCGATGATAAGGTTGACTCTGTGGTGATGTTGAAGACTGACTAAGCATAATGGTAGTAAGAGTTCGTGATGGATTGTGATTTAAATGCAACTATATAATAATGATTGTTGGTTAAATGGATTTTTTTTATAGTAATAACGACTACGAGTATCTAAGATTGTGATTTTCTACTATTTGGTGAGTAACGTGATTGCATAGAAAGTTGTAGAGGTGTTGAAACACCGCTCGAATAGGATTGGAAAGAGCTAGAGTCATAATGAAAAAAATAATGGGATGTAGTGTAGCCTTCGGAAGGAGGAGCGAGCAAGATTATTTACTCTGATTGCAAGGGCTAAAGATGTATATTTAGAGGGTTGAGAATTGGGTTCCGAGATACTTGATTTCACCCGTTTTGCTCTAGTTATAGTAAAATATAGTGTCACAAGATCATCAAATTGATTAAAACAATTGGATAAGATTTGAGAAAAAAGTATATAGGCGTTCAATTTGAGTGTGGTAATAAGTGTTTTTGTGGTTTTGAGTTTGATAACTGGCACAACTGTAATGAAAATTCAAGTTTTTCATTGCAAGTCTACGTTCATGATAGTATTTTTTTTCAAGGTATGAATTGGTAAGGTAAGAAGTGACCGATCACATCGAGTATTAAGCATTTGAAAGAACATGTGCAGGTTTTGAGTCATAGAATTTGTTACTTTTGATTGTTAAGGGCCTAAGAAAGTACTTCTCTTAAAGTTTTGGTTTAAAGTATAAGGTATAATATCATGGGTTGTTGGTCAAAGGGTACGATGGGTAAGCAAAGCAACAAAAGGAAAAAAAAAAGTCTGGTGTATTGAAGATTTCAAGGTATTTGAAATTTCGTCATGTGAAGAATTTAAGAGATGTGAAGGAATAAGACCTCTTATATAGACTTTTGGTTCGAAGTGAAGGTTGTATGGATTTTCATACATAAATTCTAATATGACTATGGATGTGAATTGGTTCAATATAAACTTATTAAGGTTCTATCATTGACTTTCATAAAGATGGAGTTTTAGTTTGGGTGACAAGCAATGAAGTGTGAAAGATTCTATGTGGTTATGTCGAGCTAGATTGTTCAAAATAGGATAGGTAACTTATGAATGTTCAACGATGTGGACCTACAGTTCTACATGGTTAATGGGGATTTTGAGGGGATTGAAATTACATTGTTGATGGGACGATGATGTAGACTGTTATGATGTGTTACATAGGAAATTGATGGTTAGTAGAGATTATGAGCTTATAATATACAGAATTATTGGAGTGACCAAGGATTTCTTTGAGTTTTGGATGATGTACATGATGGTATAAATGATAGTTAAAATGTGGTATGTGAAAGTTTGTGTGGACTTGACATTGAGTGTGATTCAATTGTTGTATCTCGATGGTAAAGTACTTTTAGATCTGGAATTAGTGCTATCAGTCTTGGGTGTGACCTGTATTTGTCATGAAATGCTTAAATTGAAAGAAAGGGAGCCATAGTTTGAAAATTTTGGAGGCGATAATGTGTTTGCTAAGAATACTTTAATACTAGTGATGGTTTGAGAGTAAGCTAAATGGATGGTGTGGCTATGATGTTCTGTTAGTATTAAGAGTGTTGACCCTAGTAAAGTATTGTGAAGAGTATATGTGGTTCGATAAAACAAGAATGTGAGCAATTATAATCGGAACTAGATCGGTGATTGTGGATAGCTAGAAAATTTAAGAGAGAGAGTCATATGAATGAAAATATTTGATATGGGCACTATGGCAGAAATATCTAGTGTTATTCGACTTTGGTTCTGTATATTCTTGTATGACCATCTACTTCGTTTTGGATATGGTTTGGAGTGTGATTCTCTACCTATACCCACATGTGTTTTCATATCTATGGGTAAATTCCTAGTGGTGGATCGGGTGTACCGATCTTGAGATTGTCCTCTTGGTAGGGTGGTATCTTTGGTTAGACTTGTTCATTTCAATTATGGAAGATTTGGTGTTGTTGGGATAGTTGAAGTATACTAGTGATTTTACACGCACAACCACGCTTAAGAGAATTCATAGAAGTGATACAATGGATACTTACAGTTGTCTGATAGTCTTAATAATCATCTCGTCATTGAGGTCGCGTTCCGAATATGTGGGATTGAATGAAGTGAGCATTGGATCTAGCTCTACAGTTCTTAAAGGTTGTCTACAATAATATCTATAGATCTAGCATTTTGATAGTGTTGTTAGAGGTTCTGTTAGCTTGGGTGTATTGCTAGCTAAATGGTTACTTGATCTTGTTCTTCTTTGGGTTAGATAAGTTTGATTCTCCCTTGATCAGTACTTGATGTCTAAAGATCAGATTTTTATAGTTAAGCTCGTGGAAAGATTATCTTGTGACAAGGGAATCTTTATAAGATCTGTGATGGTTTGTGCATTATGAGTATGTGGTGGTTGGTTAAAGTTCACTTCTGGTTGTAGCCAGTACTGATTTCAGAAGGTTATCTTAGTTATGCGAGAAAAGATTGGGCACGATGGTGGTATTATGGTCTAGTGGATTTCAATTTAGACTGAGTTCATGGGTTAGTCTATGGCTTGATAATCACTTGTAGATCATCCAAAAAATTTATTCATAAGTTTAGTTTTTAGTAGTTGATCTTGATGGAATGGTCTCAAGGAGGAGCTCACTTGGAAAGATGAACACCAACCGGTAGTCATAATTGAGCTTTTGATAACGTTAGTTATCCTTCCTTCTTTCTTCTTTATGTTCGAGGACGAACATGATTTTTAGTGGTGGATAATGTAATGACCCGGACCCGAAAAGTCATTTTTTTTATAATTTGAATAGTCATTTAACAATAGTTAATTAATTTGCGGGTAATTATTTATTATTAATAATAATAGGCCAAGTCTGAAATATTAAAATAAGTTACTAGGTTTATTACTTTTAATACATATAATTTTATTTAGTAAAAAGAATAAGAAAGGAGTCTGGCAATAATTAACCTACGGCTTCAACATGGAGGCAGTTGGTGCCGCAAGAATATTGTTTCGTGCTTGAGGTAAACCTCAAATTCAACTTTTATTATTTGTAGTAATTCTAGGATAGATAGTATACATTAGTATAATTATATATCTTTGAGAGAAAGTCTAAATTTTAGTTATGTTGTTGGAAGTTTCAGCCAGAAATAATGGTAAGTATATTATATTTAAGAATTATGTAATGGCGATATCATTTAATGAACCTAATGATCTAATGATGGGTTAATCACTTGACACTAGATTTTTGAATAATACAGGCAAGTTTGTGCATATTGACTCGTTACTGTTATATTTTTTATTATTATTATAATTGAATGTGAAACGAGTTGAAAGTTTGATTGTTGTAAATTAACTTCTGCCACTTTATGTACGTATGTTTGGAATTGGAAGGGAATGCATCAGTGGCCAATCATTATGTAATGATCGCCACATGATTGTTAAATTAATTATGATAATCAACTAATGGTTTTGGTTTTGAAATTTTAGGTCGTATGCTGTAGTTAAGTTTAGTGGTTATGACATTAATTTTTGGTTTCACAATTTTCTTATAATTATCACATATGATTCAAGCTTTGAATTATTAAGACATGTAATTAAATATTAGGTGCATGATATCATATGAATACCATTATATTTATGATATTTGAAGAAATTGGAACTTAACCATAGGCTTGAAATTCAGAAAACATGAGAGTTGACATGTTAATTGGCACTAAGATTAAGAACTTGATTATAAATTGAGTGAGTTTTGGGTCTAGGCTAGACCTATAGTAATCTGAGTGTGGTTAGTTTCGAAATCTTATTGTAATTATTAATGTGAATAGATTGTTTTGAGTTGGAAGTTCAACGAAAAGAAAGACTCAAGTCTTGGAGTGATTGTTCGACTATTTGAGCTAAGTGGATTTCTAAACCCTTGTTAAGTGTATGGAATTCATGTATTTCCTTGTAATATGTGTTTAGGGTAATGAGGCTTGGTGATGGGTTGACTTGTCCACATTGATTAATTCTAATGATGAGAAAGGGATAATAAAAGGCAATGTGATCAATTGTTTGTGTGATGTGTTGAGAATTGTTTGAAAGGCTTGTTGAATCATTGTTGATGTTGTATCCTGATTGTGTTGTTGTGAATTGTGCAATGTTATGAAAATGGTCATCTATTCATTATTTGTGTGAACATGTCATTTTCATTGTTCTGAGACATGGTTGTGACAAGTGTTATGTGGATTGAGAAAGAATAAGAAAATAAATATGATGTACCATTTCGAGGGACGTATCGCGCGCCGCGATGGATACGATATTTCAAGAGACGTGTCGCGCGCCGCGACGGATACTATATCGAGGGACGTATCGCGCGCCGCGATGGTTACTATTATCGAGGGTCATATCGCGCGCCGCGATGGATGCATGAACAGATATTTCCCCCATGGGTCCCGAACTGAGAGACAGCGGGTGTGTATCATTAGGTCAGACATGCATCACTATACTTGACATTGCATTTCATTGCATTGCACTTCTTTATTATTGGTGAACTTGATCTTGTGTGTTGCTGATCTTGCGAGTGCCTTTCTATGAAACTTGTGACTGATGAATATTGGGCTTATTGTTGAAGATATGCAATTGTTAGAGTGTTGTTGTTGAGGATATGAAACTATTATTGTTGTTGAGGATATGAAATTGTTAGAGTGTTGTGTTGAGCTATGTGCTTTGTAAACTGTGAACTGTTATGTTGGGCTGGTACTAAGCAGGTTGTAGTTGTGGAGGTGGTAATTGATAAATATTGAGCTTGTTGTTGAAAATATATGATTGTTAGAATGTTGTTGTTGAGATATGTGCTTGTAAATTGTGAACCCCTTAGCTCGTGTTTGGAGGTTTACTTGCTGAGTACCGTGTCGTTTGGTACTCACCCCTTGCTTCTACAAATTTTTGTAGGTTACGAGCCTGGATTTTTGTGATACTTGTCATTCTCTTGTTTTCCAAGTCTTCTGAGAGATTCGTGAGGTAGTTGTTTGTCTTCTCAGCGATCCTTCTTACTCCTGTTTATGATCTTGTTCTACTCTAGAAACAATGTCATATGAGACTTGTATTTTTCTTTTGATTCAATTGTAATACTTTAGAGGCTTGTACACGTGACAACCAGATTTTGGGGATATATTTGAGTTTATTATAAAAAAAAAATCCACATTTTATTGTAAACGTTAAGTTTTAGGCTGACTTGTCTTGGTGAGTTAAGACGAGGGCCATCAGGGCCATTTTTGGGTCGTGACACTTAATAACTTTTTAACTTTAACTAGTTTAGTTTTCACTTAATTCCGACAACTAAATTCACTAACTAACCCAAAACATTTTTTTTAACCTATTCAAATAACTTAACAACTTTTTCACTTTAACTAGTTTAGTTTTGACTTAATTACGCCAACTAAATTCACTAACTAACCCACAACATTTATTTTAATCTATTCAAATAACTTAACAACTTTTTCACTTTAACTAGTTTAGTTTTGACTTAATTTCGACAACTAAATTCACTAACTAACCCAACAATTATTTTAACTTATTCAAACAACTTAACAACTTTTTCTTTAACTAGTTTGGTTTTGACTTAATTCCGACAACTAAATTCACTAACTAACCCACAACATTTATTTTAACTTATTCAAACAACTTAACAACTTTTTCACTTTACTACAGTTTAGTTTTGACTTAATTCAACAACTAAATTCACTAACTAACCCACAATATTTATTTAACTTTTTAAACAACTTAACAACTTTTTCACTTTAACTAGTTTAGTTTTGACTTAATTCCGACTACAAAATTATTAACTAACCCACAACATTTATTTTAACTTATTTAAAACTTAACAACTTTTTCAGTTTAAAAAGTTAGTTTTGACTTAATTCCAACAATTAAATTCACTAACTAAACCACAATATTTATTTTAACTTATTCTAACAATTTAACAACTTTTTCACTTTAACTAGTTTATTTTGACTTAATTCTGACAACTAAATTCACTAACTAACCCACAATATTTATTTTAACTTATTTAAATAACTGAACAACTTTTTACTTTAACTAGTTTAGTTTTGACTTAATTCCGACAACTAAATTCACTAACTAACCCACAACATTTATTTTAACTTACATAAACAAATTAACAACTTTTTCACTTTAACTAGTTTAGTTTTGACTTAAATTCCAACAACAAAATTCACTAACTAACCCACAACATTTATTTTAACTTATTCAAACAAATAACAACTTTTTCACTTTAACTAGTTTAGTTTTGACTTAATTCCGACAACTAAATTCACTAACTAACCCACAACATTTATTTTAACTTATTACAAACAACTTAACAATTTTTTACTTTTAACTAGTTTAGTTTTGACTTAATTATGACAACTAAATTCACTAACTAACCACAACATTTATTTTAACTTATCAAACAACTTAACAACTTTTTCACTTTAACTAGTTTAGTTTTGACTTAATTCCGACAACTAAATTCACTAACTAACCCACAACATTTATTTTAACTTATTTAAACAACTTAACAACTTTTTTCACTTTAACTAGTTTAGTTTTGACTTAATTCCGACAACAAATTCACTAACTAACCCACAACATTTATTTTAACTTATTCAAACAACTTAACAACTTTTTCACTTTAACTAGTTTAGTTTTGACTTAATTCGACAACTAAATTCACTAACTAACCCACAACATTTATTTTAACTTATTCAAACAACTTAACAACTTTTTCACTTTAACTAGTTTAGTTTTGACTTAATTCCGACAACTAAATTCACTAACTAACCCACAACATTTATTTTAACTTATTTAAACAACTTAACACTTTTTCACTTTAACTAGTTTAGTTTTGACTTAATTCCGACAACTAAATTCACTAACTAACCCACAACATTTATTTTAACTTATTCAAACAACTTAACAACTTTTTCACTTTAACTAGTTTAGTTTTGACTTAATTTCGACAACTAAATTCACTAATTAACCCACAACATTTATTTTAATTTATTTAAAACTTAACAACTTTTTCACTTTAACTAGTTTAGTTTTTACTTAATTCGAACTAAATTCACTAACTAACCCACAACATTTATTTTAACTTATTCAAACAACTTATAACTTTTTCACTTTAACTACATTAGTTTTGACTTAATTTCGACAACTAAATTCACTAACTAACCCACAACATTTATTTTAATTATTTAAATAACTTAACAACTTTTTCACTTTAACTAGTTTAGTTTTACTTAATTTCGACAGCTAAATTCACAAACTAACCCACAACATTATTTTAACTTATTAAACAACTTAACAACTTTTTCACTTTAACTACATTAGTTTTGACTTAATTCGACAACTAAATTCACTAACTACCCAAAAAATTTATTTTAACTTCTTTAAACAACTTAACAACTTTTTAACTTTAACTAGTTTAGTTTTGACTTAATTCCGACAACTAAATTCACTAACTAATCCACAATATTTGTTTTAACTTTTTAAACAACTTAACAACTTTTTAACTTTAACTAAATTAGCTTTGACTTAATTCCAACAACTAAATTCACTAACTAAACCGCAATATTTATTTTAACTTATTCAAACAACTTAACAACTTTTTCACTTTAACTAGTTTAGTTTTGATTAATTCCGACAACTAAATTCACTAACTAACCCATAACATTTATTTTAACTTATTTAAACAACTTAACAACTTTTCACTTTAACTAGTTTAGTTTTGACTTATTTACGACAACTAAATTCACTAACTAACCCACAACATTTATTTTAACTTATTTAAACAACTTAAATACTTTTTTACTTTAACTAGTTTAGTTTTGATTTAATTCGGACAACTAAATTCATTAACTAACTCACAACATTTATTTTAACGTATTCAACAACTTAACAACTTTTTGACTTTAACTAGTTTAATTTCGACAACTAAATTCACTAACTAACCCACAACATTTATTTTAACTTATTCAAATAACTTAACAACTTTTTCACTTTAACTAGTTTAGTTTTTACTTAATTACGACAGCTAATTCACTAAGTAACCCACAATATTTATGTTAACTTATTTAAACAACTTAACAATTTTTTACTTTAACTACATTAGTTTTGACTTAATTCGAACAACTAAATTCACTATCTTACCCACAATATTTATTTTAACTTCTTTAAACAACTTAACAACTTTTTAACTTTAACTAGTTTAGTTTTGACTTAATTCTGACAACTAAATTCACTAACTAATCCACAATATTTGTTTTAACTTCTTTAAACAACTTAATAACTTTTTAACTTTAACTACATTAGTTTTGACTTAATTCCAACAACTAAATTCACTAACTAAACCACAATATTTATTTTAACTTATTCAAACAACTTAACAACTTTTTCACTTTAACTAGTTTAGTTTTGACTTAATTCCGACAACTAAATTCACTAACTAACCCACAACATTTATTTTACATTATCTAAACAACTTAACAATTTTTCACTTTAACTAGTTTAGCTTTGACTTAATTACGACAACTAAATTCACTAACTAACCCACAATATTTATTTTAACTTATTTAAACAATTTAACAACTTTTTCACTTTAACTATGTCACGCCCCAAACTCAAAGGGCGCAACTGACTCCTAAAGCCAAAACTCAGGCCCGAGCCGACCCTGCTGAACCATTTGCTATTAGCGCATGGCAGTCACATGCAATTAAGAAAACAAACAAGTATATCTCGGCTTAAAACTAAGCCCTCGGCCGGCAAGGCCCCTGTCAACAGATCTACAAAAGAACCAGCTACTCCCAAGAGTTCATATAAAGAAATATCCAACTAGCACAGAAGTCCTGATTGGGCCGTCGAGGCCACCATGATATCTATACCAAAACTAAAAACAGGTAAATATCAGTACAATACATCAACCAGCTCACAAGCTTCAGCAAACCAACAACATAGGCCAGCATGGCCATAACGTAGCTATAAACCCCACACACTAGTCTGCAAGCCTCTAAGAGTAGTAAAAATTGGTGGGACAGGGCCCAACCTACCCATGAGAATATATACAACAAAATGTAACAAACCTCCCAACTCTGGCAGCTCCGGAGGAAAGGGGCTGACCAATCGGATAAAAGTCAAGTCTGCTGATATGGAGGTCTACTCGGTCATCTGTCAGGACCTGCATGCATGAATGCAGCGCCCCCAAGGCAATGGGGCGTCAGTACAAAATAATGTACAGAGTATGAAAGGCAATAGACTATGATGAGGTATCCTGATATACTGGAATAATCTGATAAATAAATTAAGGATAAGATAATTATACTGACCTGCTTCTAAATCTAAATTTATCAAAAATAATAAAAACAACAACCTAACCAAGCCCCCATAAGCTCGGTAGGTACAAACAGCACACAAGACCACCTACTCAGGCCCCCATAAGCCCGAAAGGTGCCAATCAACCTGTATACCCCTATCGGTAGTCCCCTAGCCCCGCAGGCAGTCACATAGCCCTCTGAGGCAACAACATAGCCCTCTTAGGCAACAACATGGTCCTGTAGGAAGCACATAACCTTCTTAGGCGTCAATATATATCCCTGTAGGCAACTCATAGCCCTTCTAGGCATCAATATAGCCCCGTAGGCAACTCATAGCCCTTCTAGGCATCAATATAGCCCCGTAGGCAACTCATAGCCCTTCTAGGCATCAATATAGCCCCGTAGGCAACTCATAGCCCTTTTAGGCATCCATATAGCCCTGTAGGCAGAACATAACCCTGCTAGGCATAGATCACATTCCTGCAGCTAACAACAATAGCCCAAAGGCAACAATAACAATCCAACAACTAAAAGTGAGCAATTTAGTTATAGACAACCTATACAAATAGCCTCTAAGTCGTGTCCAACATACGAATGTTACTACTGAATAAGAATCTCGATAAGAGAGGATTATACGCACTCGAGCAGCCAACAATCAACAATAATAGCTATAAGTATAACAACGATAACAACTCAATTACATTGCTCCTGAGCTTTAAGGAAACATGCCATAGGAAGAGAATAGCCTTAACATACCTTTTTCGCTAAATTCACGTGGCCTAAAGACTTTAACTCATAACTCCCTCGATACTACAACAAGGTAGGACCATAATCAACACATAAAATAAAAGATACCATGACAATACAATAAAAGATATGTATTTCCGTCGCAAATTGCTATTTGCTGCTTATAAAAGCTAGAGTCGATGAAAGAAGGGTCTTACCTCGATCTTAGGTTCGTAATTCACCTCAAAACCTTCAAATATATTCAAACCCCTGCTGTCCCAACTCTAAAATGTGATATGCTACGCAATCGATAAAACAAATTATACCACGATAATGAGCCCAACGCGTAGAACAACTTTCGTCAAGGACTTATGTCGAGAAAATCTATATTTCACTTGATCCTAAAAATGGGTTTCTATGTTTTCTCTGTATATTTAGCTTTAAAATGAAGAAAAAACTCGAAGAAGAAGATATATACACTTTCCACCGACCTAGGGCCCCACCTCACGCGCTTGCTTGCGCAGTCCCACGAAAATGCGAATATCTCTCTATTCTGAAGTCGTATGAATGAACGGTTTGATGCGTTGGAAACTAGACTCGTAGACCTTCGATTCAATAGTTTGTGGGCCCCATAACTCTTTATAGATTGGGAGAAAACCTCCAAGACATTTGACCCATATTTCAGAGAAATCTTTAAGAAGGAAATTACGATAACTTCCGCCAACTTTTATTTTGTCACTTACCTAACTTGAGATGCAACACTTGAACACTTAAAATAGGACATACCACATCATTCTTAATTTATTACTCACCCTCCTTGTCTTTCCACGAATATACGAGTTAATTTAGACGTTTTGAAAAGTCGGGGTGTTACATATATCGTATTGTCAAATGAGGTGATACCACTACTCCGAGGCTCATTTTTATTTATATTGTCGAATGAGACGATACCACTACCCGGAGATTCATTTATATCGTATCGTCAAATGAGATGATATCACTACTCCGAGGGTCATTTTTATTGTATTGTCGATTCAGACGATACCGCCACCCAAAGAACTACCCAGAAGATCACCCATGTTGCTGGGTGAAGCATCATCTTCGTTTGGTAATCAGGGAGGCATCATCAAAAGATTCATGCATTGCAAGAGAAGATTCATGCATTGCGAAAGAGATTCATGCATCGCGGGAAAAAGATTCATGCATCGCGAGAAAAGGGATTCATGCATTGCAAGAGAAGTCATGCATTGCGAGAAGAGAGATTCATGCATTGCAAGAGAAGATTCATGCATCGCGGGAAAAAGATTCATGCATCGCGAGAAAAGGGATTCATGCATTGCAAGAGAAGATTCATGCATCGTGAGAAAAGGGATTCATGCATTGCAAGAGAAGATTCATGCATCACAAGAGAAGATTCATGCATCGCGGGAAAAGATTCATGCATCGCGGGAACGGAATTCATACATCGCAAGAGAAAATTCATGCATTGCGAGAAAAAGGTTCATGCATCGCAAGAAGAAGATTCATGCATCGCAAGAGAAGATTCATACATCGCAAAAAAAAGAAAAAAAAAATTCACGCATCACGAGAAAGATTTGCCTATCAAAAGAAGATCAACATCGGCTGCATCATCTTTCTTTGCAGTAACGACATCAAGAGAGCTATCAACATATTTACATCAACTTATTTTATTACTTTGACATCAGAGGAAGAGTACATTGAAGATCATATTGCAAATATGAGACACAAACTTTATTTGCTTCACGTCAAACCCGATAGAGTTGACGTCAAATATTCAAAGAGAACAATTAAGTGTCAACACGGTAAAAGACACTGTCTCCCATTTGAATTGCATTTTTTATGCTAATGAGTTTATCTCAGTCTTTGTCGAGAGCATCCAAGAGGATGAATTCTCAAAACAAACCACAGGTGCGGACGACATAAAAAAGGATGCAGCACAACGTGGAACTTTTTCTTAGCAGCGAACTGGGACATAGTCCAAAGAGGAGTGTCAAACTCTTAGGACGCGAGCAGAGGAGCGACTTCCACCGCAATCAAACCGCACCCCTATCAGAAGGCATGTGGGTTTTTCTTAGGTTTGTCGGTCTCAGTTTCGCTTCCGGAAATTTTTGGCCTCTACCGGAAGCGGCTTTCCAATCCGAATGACAATACACCAAGAGCTTTGGGAATTATGTCCGTGTAAGTTCTTAATTATGGATGTGAAGTGCACCACATTCATGTCTAAGAGGTTGCAAGCCTCTTTTTCATACTCGACTTACTTGTCACTCCTCCAGAACCAAAGGATATCTTGCGTAATAGATTTCATTTTCAACCGATAGAGTCGAACTACAAACAGCCTGATTCCCTAAGTTGAGGGGATATGTAGGCGAGCTCAATGTCGAAAACTCGGCTGTATTTCAACATCCGCTCTTAAATCCTATTCTCGAGTATTCCGATCTCTTCATAATTCGATATCGGGATGACTTATGAATTCTTTCATAATCGTGCGTCAAATCAAGCTTATCGAACTACAAGTGGCCTGAATTCTCATATAGCCTGAGATATGTAGGAAACCCATTTTTGGGGTTCGGCCATAATTCTTAAAGTCCGTACCAAATCCCTTTCCAAAGAAGGAGACGTGGTCGGTTGAAATTGGATTAGTCAATTTCATTTTCCTCGAATCTCTTGCATCGATTCAAGTAAAATGAGGGACAGTTGTTGACACCCAATTTCGGACCTCCACAATATAAATTAATCATCGAGTTTCTTAAATTTTGAATGATTTGAAATAATTGACCTTATAAAATTCAAAATATTTTCAAGTTAGTTTTATGTAATTTTGTCACTTTTTGGAACTTTTAAATAATATATATATATATATATATTATTAATTAGCATATTTTATAAATATTTGAAAATCATCTCAAAAGATTTTGTTTTAATTAAATATTTGGTTAATTAAGTTTAGTTATATAATAGTTTATATTTTTAAATCATTCGGTTTATGATTAAGTTAATTATTTCATTTCATTAAGTTTAAGAAGCTCCTTAATTAATTTTAGATTTTAGCCGAATTTGCAGATTAAATTCAATTCGGTTATATTGTGAATTCTATGGCTATAATTGCAATTCATTTAGCCATTTATATTTGCAAATTTAACCCCTTCCCTACCTTAACTCATTTGTAAGACCAATTTGGGGCCATTTAAAGTGACTCAATTCAGCCCAAACCCACTTCCCATTCCTTATTTCCAATTAAACTTACCAACAACCCACCAACCAAAACCCAGGCCCATTTCTAAACTCCTAAAACCCATCAGCAGCCCACCTTCATTCTAATACAACACCCATTCCCAACAATATGCAACACAACGTTCCAAACACATAAAAAAAAAAATACAACGCCCCACCCAAGCCCAAAACCAACCCCACATCATTCTTCTTCTCCAGCAGTTCAAGAAACCCAGAACTGGTACAGCAGAGAAAGAAGCACGATTTTCTCCCCTTTCCTCTTTCGGAATGGGACGAAAATTGCAAGAAAAGGTGTCTCTCCTTAATTGGTGAAAGGAATTTGAAGTTTTGAATTTCGAATTTGGCCTTTTGAATCCGAGTTTTATCCCTTTCCCCCCAAAAAAAAATTCGAACCCTAATTCTCTACTATAAATACCTTGTTCTTCTACAAGTTGTGAGGGATTTTTTTTTCTTTTGGCTGAAAATTTTCTGGCGAGGATTTACAGAGAAAGATTCACTAAGCTAAAACACTTATACAGTACATACGTCTAAAACATACACTTTCTTCTCTTGTCCGTGGCCTATTGGGAATTTGCCGGAATCCACAGGACTCTTGAAGTCGAAGTAGGTGGTGAAGTTGTTCGTCCTGCTCGTTGCTGTCCGGTTAGCTGCGCTTAGAAAGGTAAACCTCACTTATGTTCATGTCATTTATTTCCTAAGGTGTAGGTTGTTCATGGCTTGAGGGTTGTAAGTTGTTTAAAAGGTTGAAATTTGGAAATAACTTGACTTGTTGTCGACTGCCAAATCAGTAGGGTATCTTTGTTCTGTTCATCTGTTTCTTTAGTTCATTTGATTAGAGGTCTCGATTTCTCTTTGAATGGTCCGAGCTGCTTTACTCGCTATGTTTCATTGTTAAATCTCGTGATGTCGGTTGAGAATTGTGTTTTAGTTTTGAGACTTTAAGTATGATTTGTTTGTTTGCTTCAGTTTGAACCTTGAAATCGAGTAGTTAGCCTTGTCTAAATTCGTTATTTTCTTTTATTATGGATTTCCTCTAGTGTTTATATGTCGCAATACCTCGATAGTATACTTCTTATCTCGTTATGTTGTTTCGTTTAGCCGAAGTCATGAGTTGATATATACCTCTGTTTCTTTTAAACTCATTTGGTATGGCCTTTTCCTTGTTTCCTTCTTTACTGTTAAGTCATTATATATAGATTTTAGGTTTGATCTAATGTGTCTTGTTACCGTCGACGAGGATAGTGACCTTCGTTTGTAAGTTGCCTGCTGCCAATAGTCTGCTTCGTCATCTAACCCTTGTTTATCTGACTCATTTTACTTAAAATATATGCAGTCGATTTCCTTAAAACGTATACCTTAGTACATAAAGTTTATGTTAAGCTCGTTATAATAATTTTTTGTCCTTGTTGCCTTCTTTGTTAATTTCAAAAGGTAAGAATGATTTTAGCTTTAAGGCAATTAGCTACTGGTTCTAATTTCTTTGCTTACTTCTCTGTTCCTTTGACATTAAAATTTCCTTGTGCTTACACACTCTCTGGTTCCATTTGGATTGATAATTGTGCGTGAATTAGTCTTCCTTTTAACATGCATTAATTATTTCCTCTCTTGTTTTGTTTTGCATGAACCTTCGAGTGAGTCCATCGGACTCCTTCATTATTTTGTGCATTTCACCTTGAGCCAAAGAGGCTCAACCTTGTTTTATCGAGTCAATCGGATCCCGAAATGACGAACAGGGCTGGAGAGTGGTACATGGGCTGAAAATTGAATTCTCATGTTCCGGAAACTCGAAAACAAGCTGAAATACAGATTGTATACAGCTGTATACATGAGTATACAGTCGGAAAATAACAATATACAGGGAAAAACGTGAGAACTACAGGTGGAAAAGGCGGAAATACACAATTGAGACAAAATTACAGGTCCGGGAGTCTAAAAATTAGCGGTATACATGGTGTATACCTCGAATATACACAATGTATATCATGATCAATGAAGATGGAAAAAGGGCCAAAAGCCCAATGAGTTGCTACTTTGCAGATTTAGGAATTTGGGCCAAAAGCCCAAATTCAATATACTTCCTTTCCCTCTCTTATTTATTTTATTGTATTGGACTAATACTTTGATCATTTTATGGTTCAATTTAATTAAATTCCCCAAAGAGTGGTCATTTCATGTTATTTTCGAATTAAAGTATATATATATATATATATATTTTATTACCCTTTTTTTTAGTCTTGTTGACATCTTATGAACTATTCCCCTTTAGAAAATTTTCTTAGTAATAAAATAATAAGTTAAATAAATAAATGAGTTCTTTCACTTAGTTAAAGATTTTTTTATTTTTTTTTCAAAAAAATTTTAGTTAAAAAATAAATAAGTTCTTTTACTTAGCTAAAGTTTTTTTTTCAAAAATTAGTTAAAATAAAATGTGTTATTTTACTTAGTTAAAATTTTAAAATTAGTCAAAATCATTTTGGTCAAATCGCCGGTCAACCGCGAGTTAGCGGGCATTCCGAGGGCCTAACACCTTCTCGGAATGTACATTGAACTTCGAACCCTTTTCAATTGATTTTATCTGTTTTAAATCTTTTGAAAAACCTTAAGATTTTTCTTGATTTTTTACTAAAAATTAAGTGGCGACTCTGTCCTTTTGGAAACCCGATTTCTCTTAAACCATAAGTTTAATCGGTTCTTCGAAAACTCAGTCATTTTTCCTTTTACATACCTTTTAAGTAAAACAACGAGTATCTAGAAGAATGTTTATACCGAAGTTATTTCTCTCTCAGGAGGGACTCCGGGAAAATCACCATGAAAGACTTCTGGAAACTCCTTTACTACTGAAACTAACTGAATATGAGGTATCTCAACACTAAAGTCAATAACTCGGACTAAGTGATAGACACACCCCTTGGAAACAAACTTCCTTTCCTTAAGGTACGAAATAAAATGACCCTTAAGCACTGTTGAACTGCTCTTCAACTCTATAACTGGTTCATTAGAAACTGGAACTTGACTAGTCGAGTTCTAAAATCTATTGATGCATAACAGGCATGAAGCTAGTCCATACCTAGAATGAATCTACCATGTCTAACTCAAATAAATCAGCCATGGTACTCTTGTGATTGACGGAAACGGAACAATCACGATAGACTTTTTCTGCTAGAATAGACTCACCATTAGGTGTAGAAACACTGAAGGCACAAGAAGTTACTCAAGAAGAACATCAAAATTTTAGACTTGGATCATATCAGTGACAACATCTGGCGAATCCTCTTGCTCTCGGCGACTAGCGATAGCATAAAGACAGTTTCCTTCTCCGCCTGCCCTTGAAGTAGCTCATCTAGATGCAGCTCACTCTGGTGGAGCAACTGAAGGAGACTGGGCTCTATTGCCCCCATTACCATTACTATGTCTGCTCATGGGTGCACTGTTAATTATATCTTAATTTCTAGCAGTTTCTCAAAATTACGGTGGAAATATTGTATCAAATATGTATTATTATAATTGTATATTGAGTTTGTGTGAAAATAATTTTTGGAGCTTCCACGTATGTTCGTAGTTGTATTAAATTTGTATGAAAGATGTATACAACATTGTTGCTACTTGTATTGAATTTGCAAAAGCTAACATTAGCGAAATACACAATCACAAGTGCAGGAAGCACTGCCAGAACCTCCTTTATCTCTTTTACCATGAGACCACATCTTCTTGTAGCTAAGGCAGCAACAAAGTAGTCCTAACAATACCATGAATCCTGTTGCCATTGCTATACTCTCACCCCACTTCTTCGTATCCATTTTTGTTTAATTAAAATCACCCGTGGAGAAGAACCAAAACAGAATGGTTCCGCCTATTCAAAACTAAGAGGGGATCGCTTGCTATTAAAAATCTCGATTTTTCAACAATTACGTTGTTCTATGTCAGAAGAAAACTTAAAAAGAACAAAGAAGTTTGGAGACCGTCTCCTCTTGTTAAATAGGATAAACATATGAATGCACCAATAGTATATTATATCTTTTCTACAAAAACATATAATACATTGTACACAGTAAATTAGTATAGTTGGAGAGGAATATGGAGAAAACAAATCACGTGGTCTAAATAGTTTTTGACTTTAAAAGGGTGCTTTTAGTACGAAGGAAAACACTTTTTTTTTAAAAGGTATATATTTGCAAGTGTGCGGCCCCCTTCTCCTTTAATTTCTTCCTCATACTATTAGAATTTTGAAAGGATTCATATTGAATGTGTCATAACTCTATTATCGGCTATTAAAGGAGTTCGAAGCTTAAATTTTAAAAATCAATTTGTTGCAAATGAACTTTGTTTCGAGTGAGTGATATTATAAGAAAATATGAAATTAGTTATGAAATTCATAGGTGATCTCTCTGATTAATCTATTGCTAAAATGCTCCTAGCTAATTACACTTTTTTATAATTCATAGTTAATTCATAGCTAAAATGAATTATCATGAGATATTTATTATTTAACTATGAAATTTTGTGCGTCGAGGGGGTTGTTTGGATAAGATTTGCGCTAGTTATATTTTGAGTTTGTATGAAAATTATTTTTTAAGTTTGCATGTGTATTTCTAGTTATATTTAATAAATCAGAAAAAAAAAAAAAAAAAGAAGGTTAATCGCGTTGTTTGAAGAGAGAAACACATAAGTGCAAATTATAATATCACAATTTAGACTTTCCGACGTATAGCCATTGGCTACATGAAAAAAGAATATGATACTAACAATATGATCATTCCTCTCTTTTATTAGTAATCCCCCTTGGTCAGGAATATTTTCTTTTTTCCATGCAACTTTTATTTTTATAAATTGTTAATTTATTTGTCGCACATTTAAATCACTACTTTTCCTCTATTCGAATCATATTAATATATGCTTGCAAGAAAAGTGCCCGCTTTGTATCATATAATTCGATTGCATTACATATAAAATAATTGTACTAATTACTTTATGGAGTTATATACTTTAAAGAGCAAAAAAAAATCACTTGGTTGAACTTTTGAAGGTGATTTCATTCTGGAAGGGGTGCTGTAATGTGTTGAATGGACAAGAGAAGTATTGAAAACATCTTTGACTTGATAGAAATTATTATTTTCATCCTTGAAATATTGACAGTCTTAAAAGTATCTTTCTACTTGACTAACTAAACTTAGGTACACTCCGATCTGCCACACGATGTAGGAAGTGGATTCAAACTCTTATAGGAGCATCAGACTCTCTATCTTTTAAAGTCTGGAGAACTATTCTGAGATGACTAGCAAGATCTTCTTCATTCCTTGAATTGATTAGTATGTCATCAATGAAGACGATAACAAACATATCTAAATAAGGTTTGAAAACTCTATTCATAAGGTTCATGAATGTTGCAGGAGCATTGATCAAACCAAAGGACATGACCACAAACTTATAATGACCATAACGGGTCCAGAATATCCCTTACTTTCAACTGATGGTAGCCACGGATGTTCGTAGTTGTATTAAATTTGTATGAAAGATGTATACAACATTGTTGCTACTTGTATTGAATTTGCAAAAGCTAACATTAGCGAAATATACATACTTTCATATCAATTCTATATAGTTTTCATACACAAAAATTGTGAGTTAAGAAACACTAAGCCTTGAGCAGACATTATACATATATCATACACAACAAATCTGAGTAAAATTTTAAGACTTGAGCAAGATATACATATTTAATTTGATACAGTTTTCATACGGAGAAGTATGAACGAAGTTTTAAACCTTGAACAACATTTAAAATGTGATTTTATATATGTTTTGAACAATAAAACTCTTGATATGTAACGAAAATCTCCAACTATATGCTTGGTAACTATATAAATCTATTTATATATATATATATATATAAAATTCTGAATCATATGCCATAACACACCTCAAAATCCACCATCACAAGTGCAGGAAGCACTGCCAGAACCTCCTTTATCTCTTTTACCATGAGACCACATCTTCTTGTAGCTAAGGCAGCAACAAAGTAGTCCTAACAATACCATGAATCCTGTTGCCATTGCTATACTCTCACCCCACTTCTTCGTATCCATTTTTGTTTAATTAAAATCACCCGTGGAGAAGAACCAAAACAGAATGGTTCCGCCTATTCAAAACTAAGAAGGGAATCGCTTGCTATTAAAAATCTCGATTTTTCAACAATTACGTTGTTCTATGTCAGAAGAAGACTTAAAAAGAACAAAGAAGTTTGGAGACCGTCTCCTCCAGTTAAATAGGATAAACATATGAATGCACCAATAGTATATTATATCTTTTCTACAAAAACATATAATACATTGTACACAAAGTAAATTAGTATAGTTGGAGAGGAATATGGAGAAAACAAATCACGTGGTCTAAATATTTTTTGACTTTAAAAGGGTGCTTTTAGTACGAAGGAAAACACTTTTTTTTTAAAAGGTATATATTTGCAAGTGTGCGGCCCCCCTCTCCTTTAATTTCTTCCTCATACTATTAGAATTTTGAAATGATTCATATTGAATGTGTCATAACTCTATTATCGGCTATTAAAGGAGTTCGAAGCTTAAATTTTAAAAATCAATTTGTTGCAAATGAACTTTGTTTCGAGTGAGTGATATTATAAGAAAATATGAAATTAGTTATGAAATTCATAGGTGATCTCTCTGATTAATCTATTGCTAAAATGCTCCTAGCTAATTACACTTTTTTATAATTCATAGTTAATCCATAGCTAAAATGAATTATCATGAGATATTTATTATTTAACTATGAAATTTTGTGCGTCGAGGGGGTTGTTTGGATAAGATTTGCGCTAGTTATATGTTGAGTTTGTATGAAAATTATTTTTTAAGTTTGCATGTGTATTTCTAGTTATATTTAATTTGTACTAATACTATATGAAAGTAATGAACTACCATGCAACCGAGAAATTAAAACAAAATGATATAATACTATAAAAAGCCTTCAACAAGATCCAATAAATCAAAAATAAAAATAAAAAAATAGCTTAATCGCGTTGTTTGAAGAGAAACACATAAGTGCAAATTATAATATCACAATTTAGACTTTCCGACGTATAGCCATTGGCTACATTAAAAAAGAATATGATACTAACAATATGATCATTCCTCTCTTTTATTAGTAATCCCCCTTGGTCAGGAATATTTTCTTTTTTCCATGCAACTTTTATTTTTATAAATTGTTAATTTATTTGTCGCACATTTAAATCACTACTTTTCCTCTATTCGAATCATATTAATATATGCTTGCAAGAAAAGTGCCCGCTTTGTATCATATAATTCGATTGCATTACATATAAAATAATTGTACTAATTACTTTATGGAGTTATATACTTTAAAGAGCAAAAAAAAATCACTTGGTTGAACTTTTGAAGGTGATTTCATTCTGGAAGGGGTGCTGTAATGTGTTGAACGGACAAGAGAAGTATTGAAAACATCTTTGACTTGATAGAAATTATTAGTTTCATCCTCGAAATATTGACAATCTTAAAAGTATCTTTCTACTTGACTAACTAAACTTAGGTACACCCCGATCTGCCACACGATGTAGGAAGTGGTTTCAAACTCTTATAGGAGCATCAGACTCTCTATCTTTTAAAGTCTGGAGAACTATTCTGAGATGACTAGCAAGATCTTCTTCATTCCTTGAATAGATTAGTATGTCATCAATGAAGACGATAACAAACATATCTAAATAAGGTTTGAAAACTCTATTCATAAGGTTCGTGAATGTTGCAGGAGCATTGGTCAAACCAAAGGACATGACCACAAACTTATAATGACCATAACGGCAATGCTGTCTTTGGAATATCATATCCCTTACTTTCAACTGATGGTAGCCTGATCTGAGGTCTATCTTAGAGAAACAAGTAGCAATCTGAAGCTGAACGAAAAGATCATCAATTCTTGGAAGAGGATACTTATTCTTGATGGTAACCTTGTTCAACTGACGGTAATCTAAACACATCATAAGGGAACCATCTTTCTTTCTCACAAATGGGACCAGAGCTCCCAAAGGTGAGATACTTGGTCGAATAAAACCTTTCTCTATAAGATCTTTCAACTGCTCTTTAACTCTTTCAACTCTGCTAGTGTCATTCTATATGGAGGAATAGATATAGGACGAGTATCTAGAAAAATGTTTATACCGAAGTCTATTTCTCTCTCAAGAGGGACTCCGGGAAGATCACCATGAAAGACTTATGAAAACTCCTTTACTACTGAAACTGACTGAATATGAGGTATCTCAACACTAAAGTCATTAACTCGGACTAAGTGATAGACACACCCCTTGGAAACTACCTTCATTTCCTTAAGGTACGAAATAAAACGACCCTTAAGCACTGTTGAACTGCTCTTCAACTCTATAACTGGTTCATTAGAAACTGGAACTTGACTAGTCGAGTTCTAAAATCTATTGATGCATAACAGGCATGAAGCTAGTTCATACCTAGAATGAATCTACCATGTCTAACTCAAATAAATCAGCCATGGTACTCTTGTGATTGACGGAAACGGAACAATCACGATAGACTTTTTCTGCTATAATAGACTCACCATTAGGTGTAGAAACACTGAAGGCTCAAGAAGTTGCTCAAGAAGAACATCAAAATTGTAGACTTGGATCATATCAGTGACAACATCTGGCGAATCCTCTTGCTCTCGGAGACTAGCGATAGCATAAAGACGGTTTCCTTCTCCGCCTGCCCTTGAAGTAGCTCATCTAGATGCAGCTCAATCTGGTGGAGCAACTGAAAGAGACTGGGCTCTATTGCCCCCATTACCATTACTATGTCTGCTCTTAGAACACTCTCTCATAAAATGACCGTTTTGGTCACACTTGAAACAACTAGTGGAGCCATCACGACACACCACTGAGTGGCTCCTACCACACTTAAAACGATGGGGTCAAAATTGCTTAACTTTATGGGGAGTGTTTATGCCCATCAAATTTAAGACAATTAAGTAATCAGGATTTAAAGACTTCGGATGCATCAAATATAATCTCTAAGCTAAAATAAAAATAAAAATAATGAAATAATGCTCTAGCTGGATTTTAACTCTACTCTCAGGGGTGGTTCCTCTACCTTATGCCAATGGCAGAAAAGCACTCATATGCTCCTCGTGGGTGCACTGTTAATTATATCTTAATTTCTGGCAGTTTCTCAAAATTACGGTGGAAATATTGTATCAAATATGTATTATTATAATTGTATATTGAGTTTGTGTGAAAATAATTTTTTGAGCTTCCACGTATGTTCGTAGTTGTATTAAATTTGTATGAAAGATGTATACAACATTGTTGCTACTTGTATTGAATTTGCAAAAGCTAACATTAGCGAAATATACATACTTTCATATCAATTCTATATAGTTTTCATACACAAAAAGTGTGAGTTAAGAAACTCTAAGCCTTGAGCAGACATACATATATCATACACAACAAATCTGAGTAAAATTTTAAGACTTGAGCAAGATATACATATTTAATTTGATACAGTTTTCATACGGAGAAGTATGAACGAAGTTTTAAACCTTGAATAACATTTAAAATGTGATTTTATATATGTTTTGAACAATAAAACTCTTGATATGTAACGAAAATCTCCAACTATATGCTTGGTAACTATATAAATCTATATATATATATATATATATGAAATTCTGAATCATAAGCCATAGCAAACCTCAAAATCCACCATCACAAGTGCAGGAAGCACTGCCAGAACCTCCTTTATCTCTTTTACCATGAGACCACATCTTCTTGTAGCTACGGCAGCAACAAAGTAGTCCTAACAATACCATGAATCCTGTTGCCATTGCTATACTCTCACCCCACTTCTTCGTATCCATTTTTGTTTAATTAAAATCACCCGTGGAGAAGAACCAAAACAGAATGGTTCCGCCTATTCAAAACTAAGTAGGGGATCACTTGCTATTAAAAATCTCGATTTTTCAACAATTACGTTATTCTATGTCAGAAGAAGACTTAAAAAAGAACAAAGAAGTTTGGAGACCGTCTCCTCTTGTTAAATAGGATAAACATATGAATGCACTAATAGTATATTATATCTTTTCTACAAAAACATATAATACATTGTACACAAAGTAAATTAGTATATAGTTGGAGAGGAATATGGAGAAAACAAATCACGTGGTCTAAATTGTTTGACTTTAAAAGGGTGCTTTTAGTACGAAGGAAAACACTTTTTTTTTAAAAGGTATATATTTGCAAGTGTGCGGCCCCCTTCTCCTTTAATTTCTTCCTCATACTATTAGAATTTTGAAATGATTCATATTGAATGTGTCATAACTCTATTATCGGCTATTAAAGGAGTTCGAAGCTTAAATTTTAAAAATCAATTTGTTGCAAATGAACTTTGTTTCGAGTGAGTGATATTATAAGAAAATATGAAATTAGTTATGAAATTCATAGGTGATCTCTCTGATTAATCTATTGCTAAAATGCTTCTAGCTAATTGCACTTTTTTATAATTCATAGTTAATCCATAGCTAAAATGAATTATCATGAGATATTTATTGTTTAACTATGAAATTTTGTGCGTCGAGGGGGTTGTTTGGATAAGATTTGCGCTAGTTATATTTTGAGTTTGTATGAAAATTATTTTTTAAGTTTGCATGTGCATTTCTAGTTATATTTAATTTGTACTAATACTATATGAAAGTAATGAACTACCATGCAACCGAGAAATTAAAACAAAATGATATAATACTATAAAATGCCTTCAACAAGATCCAATAACTCAAAAATAAAAATAAAAAAATAGCTTAATCGCGTTGTTTGAAGAGAGAAACACATAAGTGCAAATTATAATATCACAATTTAGACTTTCCGACGTATAGCCATTGGCTACATGAAAAAAGAATATGATACTAACAATATGATCATTCCTCTCTTTTATTAATAATCCCCCTTGGTCAGGAATATTTTCTTTTTTCCATGCAACTTTTATTTTTATAAATTGCTAATTTATTTGTCCCACATTTAAATCACTACTTTTCCTCTATTCGAATCATATTTATATAATAATATGAATATATGCTTGCAAGAAAAGTGCCCACTTTGTATCATATAATTCGATTGCATTATATATAAAATAATTGTACTAATTACTTTATGGAGTTATATACTTTAAAGAGCAAAAAAAATTCACTTGATTGAACTTTTGAAGGTGATTTCATTCTGGAAGGGGTACTGTAATGTGTTGAACAGACAAGAGAAGTATTGAAAACATTTTTAACTTGATAGAAATTATTAGTTTCATCCTCGAAATATTGACAGTCTTAAAAGTATTTTTTTACTTGACTAACTAAACTTAGGCACACCCCAATCTACCACACGATGTAGGAAGTGGTTTCAAACTCTTATAGGAGCATGCGACTCTTAATAAAAAATCGAGACAAGTATTGAAAACACTTTTAAAGTTGGCGAGAATTTAGGGGTGTAATTCACCCATATTGCAAGATCGGGGATGTATTTAAGTTCAATTAGTCAAGTAAATTATGTAGTGTTTTTAAGGCTGTCACCAGTTCGGGGATGAATCTAATAATTCACGCTGAGTTTAGAGGCTGTCACTAGTTCGGGGATGAAACTAATAATTCATGTTGAGTTTAGAGGTGTTTTCAATATTTCTCTCAGATAACAATAATAACGTAATCCAGCTTATAAAAAATTATAATATAATAAAAATGTCTGAGCCCGGGTTCGAACCGGGGACCTCTAGTGTGTGAGACTAGCGTGATAACCGACTACACCACCCAGACTGAATTACTAAAAGATATCACATGCTTTAAATAATACGTTATCAAATAAATAAGGAAACAATCTACCCACAGAAAACAAAAAATATAACTATAGTCAAAAGATTATATTTGTCACAACCGCTAGAACTAAGAAAAAGGAAAAAAGTATTTTCACACAAAAAAGAAAAGAAAAACAAGAGCTTGAATTAAAAATGTAAATTAAGAACAAGATTATAACTTCACTTGATGTGTTTATCTCAAGTCAACCATATGCTTGATATGTGTTTGAATATAGAGTTCTTTAATTTAATCATGATTAATTAATACAGAATTTTTAATAAATTACTTAATTATAATAAATTGTACTAATTTGATATAAACTAAAAATAAGAAAAGCATATGAAGCTAAAACCTCTTTTACGAACACGATCCCGCATATTATCCTCAAAAAGGGTCAACATAGCTTATATAAACATAGAATTTTTGACAACTACGTGTCTTATACATGCCTACTTGCTAAATCTTATAAGTATCTATATTACTCCATCGAGTTGAGTTTTCCATAATGTTTCGCATGACCTAATTAGCACTTTTGCTTGAAATTCTCAGAAGTCATATATATATATATATATTCATGAGATATAAGGGTCAAAAACATATCTAAACTATCTTTCTTTTTTTTAGTTTCATCTCTAAACTATCATATATTTTTTTTGCTTAAAACGGAAGGATTTTATTTAATATTAAGGAACATCCATATAAAAGGGAATTGATCTAAGTGAGGTAGTTCCATTTCTATCAAGTTCATACGTAATACAAGATGGAGATGCTTCAAAAATATATAGTTTGTTTCTAATCATAATTTGGTCCTCCGTATTCTGCTAGTGCATCAGCAGTCCTATGAGCCTCCGGTGGAACATGCTTTAGTGGCGGTGCTCCCAATTGCTGGAGCAAGGACATGCAATCAGTGCAAATGTGTGAGCATTGAGGGTTATCATTATTTAAAGAGTTTAGCAATACTTGTGAGTAGGGGTGTTCACGGGTTGGTTTGGATCGGTTATTGGTCAAAATCAAAACCAAATCAACTTAATCGGTTTTAAAATTATCAAAACCAAACCAAACCAAATATAATATACATTTATCGGTTTGGTGATTATCGGTTTCGGTTTGGTTTGGTTCGGTTATTCGGTTATTAACCATACACCAAAATAAAAGAAACAATTCATTTAAAATGTGAAAAAAGTGACAACAATCCATTCAAAACGAGAAATAGTTAGAATGACTTAAATTACTAAACTTTCAATCACTAAATTTACTATCAATAAAGCTTTAAAATTCATTATATTGGCCTAGAAGGAAGAGACAATAACATTTTCAGTCCCACAAAGAATTGACATAGACACTCATATACATGAAATAAATAAGATAAATGTTTCATCTTGGGCATTTTTGCTTTCAATAAGTAAATTATAAAGAAATTTTAATGAAAATATGTATAAAATCTTTAAAATTGTTTATAAAAATAATATATTAAGTATGTATATTAATAAAATATATGTATATAATTCATCGGTTCGGTTCGGTTATTTCTTCGGGTTTTTTCGAATAAAATCATAACCAAATCAAATACTCTCGGTTTTCAAAAATCTAAAACCAAACCAAACCCAAATAAAATCGATTTTATTTTATCGGTTTGGTTTGGTTTTTCAATTTGAATTGGTTTTTATCCAAACCGTGAACACCCCTATCTGTGAGTCTGTTTCCACCAGAATCATGTGCTTAAAGTTTTTTTCTTTTGCAAGAGTCAACCCGTGCAACAGGGCTAACAATTAAGCATGGTAAGCATTTTCCACTTTGATCTTACAAGCAAACCCCGCTATCCAATTTCCTAAGTGGTTTCTTATTATTCCTTCAGTGCCACCATTAATTGTTTTAGGCTCAAAGGATCCATCAACATTTAGGAACAATTGGTGCAATTTTTTTGGCTGGTGATGCCCCTATTGTAGAGGGTAGAAAGTGTAGGATGCTTATTTCGGAGAAGTAACCACATAAAGAACTTTATTTTATTAAGAGTCTAAAGTTTCCAAATCCAAAGGGAAGTGTTAGAGGATTGGTTTGTAGGATTCTTTTCTAAACTATCACTTAGTTTGAGAAATACACATCTCTTTTTAATTATACTTTTATCATGGTGTGTAATAACTCTCTCTTTTATTTTTTAAAAAATTGTCACATCACACTCTAAGTGGACAAAATATTATTCCACATTGACAAAAAGTAAATAAATTATTGGTATTAGTTAAAGTTAAAGATTAAAGTATTATTATTTCCCGCAAAAAAAATTATAAAATAAAATGTAAAATATTTCTTCCCACGCCACCACTTCCTCCCACCGTACTCCCCCGCCCCAATTTTTTAGTTTTTTTTTTAAAAAAAAAAATCTTTGATAACAATTTTAAGAAAATTCTTACCTCATCCCCCCCCCCCTCCATCCTTCAAATAATAAATGAGATATTATTTTATTTTTTTAAATTAAAAAAAATTTACCCCACCCCACATTTACCGCTTCTATTTTTTTTCTCGTTTTGTATTAATAATATATATATATTAGAAAAGTATTTTTTTTACTTACCATAAGACTTTTTTTAAAATAAAAATTTTATTTTTGTTATATTCGGTACGTAAGTAGAAAGAAATATTTTCCTAAAAATATATATAAACAAAAAAGAGAAAAATGTAAAAAAAAAATAAAGTAGGAGCGGGGGGTTAGATTTTTTTAAATAATATCAAAAGAAGTTTAGGAAGCAGTGGGGGAGGGACTGAGGTCTAAATTATTAAAAAGTATTTTATGCAAAAATTGAAAAAGTTAAAAGGACGGGGATTGTCGGAGGGGGGTAGGAGATGGTGGAGTGGGGTGAGAAAAATATTCTAAATTTTATATTTTTTAAAAAATAATTATTTAAAAAAAAATGGGATAGTAATATTTTAGTCTTTAGTTTTTAACTAATATTAATAATTTATTTAATTTTTATCAAAGTAGAATATTTTATCCATATGAAATGACATGTGACAAGATCTTTACAAATAAAGAGAGAATGCATTACATACACCTTTAAAATGTGTTTCTCAAACAAATAAGTAATATTTTCAGTATGATTCACACTCCCAATAATTTAGATATGAAACTAAAAAAATAAAAAAGAATATCTTAGAAGTGTTTTTAACACTTACCTCTCTTTATATAAATGAAAACAAATACTCATAGTATAGTCACACTTGTATATGTGAGCACATAAATAGGCATCATAGTCATGAAATAAAACATAAATCATCACTTGAATAGCTAGATGTCATGTTTAAAGAACTTAAGTGTTATATAGAGATTTTACTTGAGTAGCTAAACGATCTTTGTCGTAATTTACATGTATAGGCCTTTTAAGGCATTATGTAATAAAAGTAAATCTTCAGCTCTTTTATGTGGTATTTTTTGATGATACACGATGTTTAAAAAAAAGGAGAGACTTTGAAACTATGTATTAAAATATATACCATAAAAATCATTTTTGGATATATAGGCTTATTTCAACTTGATTCAAATTTCTACTCATTCAGAGTTCTTATCGAATCCAATCAACAAAATTTGTTTGAATTATTTGACATATGAAAATAAACTTGATGTAATATACAAATTGAATTCACGATCAATATTATATATTTAAATCCTTGATGCAAGGCTACAAAATGCATAAAAACTAGTAATATTCAACCAACAAAATCATGCAACAATTGGCCTCCGATAATACTATTATTATTATTATGATCTCTTCCTAACTGATGATTTTGTGGTTCAAATCCATCACCAAACATGAATCCCTCGTTATTTGCATCGATACCAAAACGTCGTGCTGCATTTCTGGGGAAAGACTCTGATGATAAACCCCCAATTCCAATATTATTGTTTTGATGATGAAGTCCCAATGTTAATGACACCCCACCACCATTTCCACCTGATGATGCACTCATCACTTGATCAATTCCAACACGAGAATATGATAAATTCATTTCATCTTCTGGATTGTTATTTCGTGTTCTCTTTGATGGAACTTGTTGTGCTGATGATGTAGATGGAAGTGAATTATTACTTGTGGGAAAATGTACTTCAATGGGATTGTTGTTTTGACCTTGCATCCTTTGTGAAGAAGATTTGTTAGCTTGCCTAGTTTCAAGCATGTGTATTTCTTCAACCATAGGCTTCCATAGTCTAACTCTTGCATTGATGAACCAATTAGAAACCTGAAATACAATATCGAATTAGATAATGTATATACATTATGTTCAAAAAGACTTGTTTGACTGGACACAAAGTTTAACAAAGAAAGAATCTTTAAAAAAAAATTATGATGTAAGACGAGCAATAAATATTTGTATGAGAATTAAGGATGTGATGTATCTCATCGCGGGTAAAATGAAAAGTTAAAAATTAAATTGTTTTAAAAGTAAAGAAGGGGTCATTTTCTGTGGGGAATCCCACAAGTAGGGTCTGGAAAGGGTGAAGTGTACGTAGACCTTATGCCTATCTCATGGAGGTAGAGAGACAGACTCTGAAGGACCATCAATCAAATGCAACTATCAACATAGTCATGAACATGAAAAACGAAAGTGAAAAAAACATGACAACTAATAAGGAAAGCAGTGCAAAACATTTATTTAGATGAACCAAAAAAGAAATGGATTGACATATATAGATTGAAATGGATCAAAGAGATGAGTCGATTTGGAAAATGTGCAGACCTGATTCCTTGAAAGACCAGTCTGTTTGGCCAACATTACTTTATCAGAATCTGTGGGATAACTGCAACAACATCAATACTAATGAGTTAAATTTTACATAAATAAATTGATTAAAGTTCATCCCAAATCACAAATCAAATAAATTAAACATAATCTAGGGTTACAGATTCCAAGAATTAAGTAACACATACATATGGTTAAAAAAAAAAATCTACTTTTTTCAATTTACTCTTTAATGAGAAGCTATCATTACAACACAAACGTTATGACATGTTTAAAATCAAAAAAAAAAAAAATTATAGTCATACAACTAGTACACATGCTTTCTCACAAATTTCAAAATCTTCACTCATTCTTAAACGAAATTAAACACATGATGAAGTAGTAGTAGTACTTACGGGTGCAAGAAATGGTCAAATAACCAAGCCCTAAGAACAGTTACAGCGCGCTCCGGTAGGCCTCTTTGTGGTCTCCAAACAGGCTGATGGTGTTCAACAAATCCTGTTCTTTGAAAATTATTATAATTAAAGTTGCCTTTCCCAACAGATCTTGTACTTGTAGAATCATCACAATTTATTTGACTATTATGACTATGAGTTTGAGATTTAATTGTGTAGTTCATTTGGTCACAAATGGCATTTTTTAGGCACCTAAAATGTTTGGACAATGCTTTTAAAGATAGGTTTGCAAATGGGGCTGCATTTCCAAGTCCAGGAACTGATTCAAATGATGCCACTACTCCTTGTAGCTGTTGATAATATTGTTTATATCTTCTATATACCTGAAATGAAGTGTATCATCCCTAAATTATAAGTTTGTCAAGAATATGCAATGAGAAATTTCCTTAACATCATAAATATATGCTCTCCGTTTCACAACTTTCTTATCATACACACTTAAGCTAAAAATGTGTTTAGTTAATGTACTAAAATGTCATTTGAATCTTGTGATCTTACATGTGTGATATAAGAATTAATTAATGAGTTACGCTATCTGTCGCAATCTATGTAACACACTATTCTTAAACCCTTGAGATAAATAAAAAAACGGTAATTTAATCCTACAGGTTGTTCAATGGTAAACAATAACATACCTAGTATATTTTCATAAACAGAGTCTAAAGAAGATGAAGTATACACAAACCTTAGCGCTACCTCATTGAATTAAAAAAAATCCTCAGCTCAATAAGAACAAATTAAAACAATTATGAAATAAGAAATACCTCTTTTGGCCTCAAGTGCCTACCCTTATTAGGTGATCGTGTAGGCAATAGTTCCTCCCAATTAGAAGGTTAGTTTTGGAATCTGTGCTGCCTAAACATTACTGACTCATTAGCTACAAGGCCTACATGAGAGTTAACTAACCTAAGTACTACTTTGGATAATAATTGAGTGAAGTCAAAATTAATTTTTAAAATAAAGGTATTTGGAATTGAGATTAAAAGGAAGAGTACTTAGGAGTAAGAGAAATAGAATTTTGTTTAGTTTTTTAAATGAATTTAAAAAAGAAAAAATAAGAGGAAAGAGCTAGGGTATTATTTGTCCTTGTGATAAATATTTCTTCTTATAGATTTTCCCTTAATCTCTTCATCCATTTTGGGGCCGTTTGATAAGAGGTAATAAAAAAAATAATGCACGAAGTAACTTCTATATAACAAATACATTGTTAGGTACAATTTCTTAACCTATATAATGCAAGGGTTTTACACAATTTTCCTCCAAATGTGTACGTTTTTATATCTGACAAATACACTGTTTAGAAATATATAATTCATGTTAATTTTTATATAAAAAATCAAACAGTACCTAATAAATAATCTCAGCATTACTAATACACTATATTCAACATGTATTATATTCAACATTATTCGTATACGACCAACCAAACGACCCTTAAAAGACACCAATCTTCGTGCATATATTCTCTCTATCAATCACCTTTTTTTTCTTTTCAAAAAGATGATTTAGTGATCGAACTTCTATTGACTAAAAAGCATAGGCATCTTGTAACCTAATAATACAACCAATTTGACTCAAAAGAATTTAATTTATACTGTATGCCAAGAGCATATATAAATTGGATACTGAACTATAATTCTAAGCCCTAAAAAAATGAATTTTCGTTATATATAGTGAAAGAAATCACAAATCCAAAGAAATTAAACAAAATTTCATGGCATGTATATACAATAAGGGGTCGTTTGGTTTGAATATGAGTTATGATGGGATAAGTTATGTTGGGATAAGTTATGTTGGGATTAGTTATGATGGGATAAGTTGTCCTGGGATTATTTCTTATTGAGTGTTTGGTTTGTTATATTCAAAATAATATATATTGATAAATTTTAAGAACAAGTTGTTTGTTTACAAAATTACCCTTCACTTTATTTAAACTTTTTAAATTTTTCTTTGTGAGCTTTAGTTATTCATTTTTTAAAATAAAACTTTTATTTTTTTTAACTTAAATATTTTTGTTTATGTATTCCCATGATAAGTACCATGTGTATTTAAAAATATAACTTTTTTCTTATTTAGCTTAAAAATAGAACTTTCCTCTTAAGTTTATTAAAGAGAAGAAAATTTATGAGAAATCAAAATAAAATAAACATAAGAATTAGTCAAATAAATTCATAAATAAAAATTATATTTATATAGTATAATTTTTTAATAGAAAAATATGTATAATTATCATAAAAATAAGGAGTAGTAAATATTATTATACATGGTATTAAAAAAAATGTAAATATACATAAATGTAAAAAATGATATATAAAAAGGATTTAAAGGGACATATTTGTCATTTACCTATTCTATCTCGGAATAAGTTATCCCGGGATTACTATACCACCCATGGGGAGGGATAACTTATCCCGGTACTAATTATTAATCCCGGGATAAGTTATCCCGGACTTGCCAACCAAACAACATAATTTTTTTTTTATCCCATCACTATTTCCTTATCCCATCACTATTATTTCTAATCCCTCACACCAAACGAGCCCTAATGGTAAGAGTTTAATTTCTAATTATAGGAATAAATAATAAGGCACAAAATTAGACATGACTTGAGCTGCGTTGGGAAAAAAAATAGGTTAAAATTGAAAGGTATAAACCAAGATATATGGTGCAGTGGTTTTGAAGTCAAGTGTCGATATGAAACTGCCTTTGCTACGAAAGACTTTATCCCTAATGTGAATTTTTCCTGCGAATCCGAATTCAGTCGGGCTATTTTCACTCCTAAGAAAAAACAATCAATTTATTTTATTTCTAGAATAATGGACCAATTTGTAAAATTACTCATTTGAAATAACCACGAAATCTTATATCGAAAATTTGATATATCAAATCTCATAGTTTAAAATTGTAATCACTATATATAGGTATAACCACACAAATAATTGTAAAAATACTATACATTAAAATATAAAAAAATACCTCATCAAGCATTGAAATTAACTTGGAATTGTTCCTCCTGTGCTCACTTCCATCATCATTAGATGCATCTATTGAAGAATCATCCATAATTCCAATAGAATCATCATCTTCTAATAATTTCTGAGCATAAATCCCACAAATATCTTCCAACAACTGTTGTGCAGGTTTTAAGAATCTTGACCCCTTGAGAATTGAAGCATATCCAGTAAAAGGTCCAATAATAGTACTACCACCGCTCTTGGATGACAAAAACTCATTATTACAACAATCGGCAGCGGTAGCCGCGGCCGGTACAGTTGTAAATAATGATGAGTCATATCTCTGTAAGTTCAGCTCCAGCGGAACAGTACTATTATTACTAGTAGTAGTACTGTTCCGCTGATGATGATTATGAGATGATAAAGATAAAGACAAACCTTGACCTGGAGTAACATAAGTAGTTATACTATTCTTACTATTATTATGATAAGTTGATGATGATACAACATCAATATCATGATTTTGATTTGTGTTGTAGAGGAAAGGGTTATTGTTAATTTGATGAAAAGAAGAAGATATTTGTGGATCCATGGATTTAATTAGAAGGAAATTATCACAAGGATTAAGGAGAAATGATGGATTGTTATTGTAAAAATTAGGGAGGAAATTAGTACTTGTATTAGAATTAGTATTAGTATTAGTATCACCTCTAAGCTTATCTCTTCTGCTTTGTTGTGGGACATGATATGCTTCAAATCCTTCTGCAGCCATTAGGGGAAAGAGAAGAAGAACATACAGTTACTGTATTTTTTTTGATAGATAGAGAGAGGAAGAGTGGGTGGGAGTGATGTGATATTGATGAAATGAAAGGCTATTATTACTATGACTATCTATCTAAGGTAGGTAGCTAGCTCATCATATCTTTCGCTTCAAAATATTTGTTAAATATTCGGTGTAGAGAATGGAGCTATTTCTTTTTTTATCATAAATTTTTGGGTTCGAGCTATGATAGGAAAAAAATTCTTGGTAGAAATTGTTTCCTTTCAAATGGAGCTCTATACAATATGAGCTTAGAATAATTTAACTTTAATGTAAATATCGAACATGAGAAAACAAAAAATTGGACTAAAACAAGTTATGTCATATAAGTAATGAAAAAAAAATATCATAATTTATGCGATATTTTTACTTATCCACCAACCAAATGATTCCTTATTATTATTTAATTTGTAGCAATTTTCACCGAATTAATGCAATTTCCATTATAATGTGATTTAATGAAGTAAAACACATGTTAATTAATAAAGATTAAATAAATGAACTATAAATATAAACACATGGTATGGATGTATTGGATTGGTGTATACACCTGGTGCGGATAAGTTTTACCCGTTATTTGATCGCTAGTACAAAAGTAATTTATTCATATATTAATTTTTGTATTAGTTATATTTTATTTGAGAGTTAGTTTAAAAAATAAGTTGTTTATGTATAATATTAATATATAAAATTAATGCGAAATTTAATTTATAATTTAAAAATTTACATAGCTAATACAAGTATAAGTTATAAAAAAAAATTGATGTATTATCTTTTGTAGATTAAGGGGTCGTTTTTGTGAAGGATAATACCAAATAGTCTTGAGATTAAACTATAGTACCACTTAATTTGTTGTTTGGTTGGCAAGTCTGAGACAACTTATCTCGAGATTAATAATTAGTATCAGGATAAGTTATCCATCCCCTTGGGTGGTATAGTAATCGCGGGATAACTTATCTCGGGATAAAATAAGTAAATGACAAAAATGACGTCTCTTTCAACCCTTTTGTTACATCATTTTTAAATTCATGAAGGACATTTTTGTAAACATATAAATTGTTCTTAAAATTTATTATTTTGAATATAACAAATCAAACACTCAATAAAAAATAATTTCATCATAATTTATCCCATTATAACTTGAATTCAAACCAAACGGTCCTAAAAGACAAAGTAACTAATAACGTTATATGTATAATTTTAATCAGGTGTCAAATGATGTCTTGAATACATTCTACATTATAAATTACTCCCTCTGTTTCAAAAATAGTGAATTGATTTGACATGACATGAAGTTTTATAAAATAAAAAAGATTTTTAAATCTTGTGATACTAAATTAAAGTTATATCAAATATATTAAATTATCTTTTAATTTTGTAGCTTTAAACATGTCACGTGAAAAACTGAAATTAAAATGTTACGAAAAAAGGAAAGAGGACATTTTTTTTGAAACAGACTAAAAATTAAAGGAAGTCATTATTTTTGAAACATAGGGAGTATTTTCTTTATTTTATATTATTTGACCATTATTAACGTAATATATCATTTAAGAGAATTATAATTAAAATTGTATTTCATAAATTTTGTTTTTATATAGAATTGATATAGGAAAAAAGTAGAATAAAACCTAGTCATATACATGACTTACTTCTAGCCTCTAGGGTAGATAGATGATGGCCAAATTGACACACTAACATGTTCTACCGTTCTTTTACGAACTACAAAGTCACTTTCTTTGCAGAGTTCCACTTGACCAATAAATGCAAGTGTGGGGTCTGCTCTTCCTTTAACAAAACTTACTACATGGGAATGTGCAACCTCTTTCTCCCTGCTAATTATTGCCTCAGCTTAACCCCCAAAATATTTTCTTATATTTGGTTCATCCGTCTCATTTTAGGTGACATCATTTAGTTCGATATGATATATAAGAAAAAGAAATTTGAAACTTGTAATTTAAAAGGGTATTTAAATAATGTCATCGTAAATCATTTTATCAAGTAGTGATGTACAACTCACGATGGTCAATTGGATATTCTTCGTCAATATATTATATATATTAAATTTTGAATTTGCTTAACAAAATTTTTAGCTTCACTAGTATGACATTAAGGATAAAAAAATAATCTGAAATTAAATTATTTATAATTATAATAAGGTACATTCACTATAGGACCAACTATAATGGAAGTGATGCCATATAAAATGGAACTATAAAATTTGTGTGGTAATAATTGTTGAGATAATAAGTATATATGTAATTAGGGATGGCAATTCGTTCGGTTCGTTTAAGTTTGGGCGGATTATTGATCTATTTATTCATTAGCTTATCCATTTCAACCCATTAAACATTGAGTTTATATGTAACCCGAATTGACTCATGAAAAATCTTGTCAAAATATTATTTTTTTAAAAAAACTTTTTTTCAATATAGAAAACCTTTTTTTGTTCAATTTGACAATAAAGAAAAAAAATTATTTTATTAAGTACTAAATAGTTTAAAAGAACAAATAAAACAATTAAGCTTAATAAAAATTGGATTGGGTTGAGTCTTGACCCATAATGTAACCAATTTCCTAACTCATTTTGATCCAACCCATTTTGAACCAAGCAAGTTTGGATTGGTTTGAATCTTGATCTGATTATTGTCTTAACTCATTATGATCCGCTCAAATTTGACTCAATCCGCCCAACTAATTATTTGTTTTGTGACAAAGATGACTATTCAAAATTAAGATTTAAATATTATACGTTTGTGAACAATGCGTTTAAAACACAATTTGTTAAGTCGTACTGTGTTTTGTAATTTCTTATGTTTATTTTTTGGTAGGGTTACATGTTTTGTAAAGCATATGGTGTACATTAATTTGACAAATTTAGTGGTTGAAACAGTTAAAAGGAAATAGCTCTAACACTGTACGTCAACAGAATCCAATAATTGATTACCTAAATCATTTTAATTAGCTATACCCTATTAAATAAGTACGACTTGTAATTCTAACTTTTTGCTAGTGTGACTAGGACATGGTAACAAAACAGAAAATTATATTTTTCTCGTGATCATAAATCATAATTCGAATTTATTTAATTAGTTGATAAATGATGAGTAAATCTCTTTAATAATAATAGCAAACAAAAGTACATACCACTATTCATGATACAATATATCTGCAAGTCCATAAGTACTATCACAAAGAAATATAACGAATAATGTCATGCATGCAAATATCCAAACTTATATTTTATCTTTTTGGCTGCCCTCTCTCGGGCCTCGTCTGGATCTTGATCCAGCCTATTACGAGAATTCCGTATCTAACAATCCAATCTACAATCGATCTCAAAAGAAACATAATTCTTTTTTTTTATTTAAAATTGACACTTGATTTTTGCCTTAAATTGTTAAAGAAAAAAAAAACAAACGTTATCCCAGATATCTTTTTCCATAAAGGTTTGTCCTTGGTTGTGAGTTGTGACCATCTATGTTGCTCGGACTTTTCAAAAATGTCAATTGGTACGTGTCGATTTCAAAGTAGTGTATTTTTGGAGAATTCGATATGGGTGCGGCATCGAGAGTGAAGAGTCCGCGCTACTAAGGTGACCATCAAATACTAAAATAATTTCAAAATAAAAAAATAAGAGATATTGCCAATAAAATTAAAAAATAAGATAATAATAATACAAAAAAAAATTACATCATTAAACTCTGATTTTCATCGTTCATAACTTCTTATCTACGATCACGTATCGTATCAACAATATGTTTCGATTCAATGAATGTGCAGTTAATTAAAGCGAGGTGGTGCGTGGGTCTGTCCAAAATAACAGGAAAAATTCACAAAAAGCAAAGTTGCATGCATATAATTGCGTTTGCGTGTTATAACTGTTTTAAGTTAAAAGGCAGAGTATAAAATTCTCGTGACTCTTTTCCAAATTTATTTACTCACAGTACTTCAATCTGACTCACTCACTCCATGACAATTTAGAAATGCACAATAACAAATTAAAGTTTTTTGTTTTTTTCGATTTTAATTTATTTATCTTAATTTAACGATATATGAAACTTAAGAAATTAAAAAAGAATTAATATATATATATATATATATATATATATATATATATCTTAATTTTTTAGTCATATATATGTCATGTGAAAACTAAATAATGACATACCAAATTTTAAAAAAAAAGATATTTAAAAAAAAAACTAACGGGAAAAATTAGACAAACAAAATGAAACAGATGAACTTGTAAGTTTTATTTGGATTAAATAAATGAAGTTGTGACAATTCTTATCAGCTAACACTATAAAAAAATGATCTTTAGCAACAGTTAATCATCGACAATAGTTTAATTAACGCTAAATATATATTAACACTCTTTGTAAATCTCCCTAAAGCTTATAGCGACATTAGATCCAATAACAATTAACTACTGTCAGTAAAAAAAAATTAACACTCTTTGTTAATATGTTTATATTTATTATGGATAAAAAAAGGCTTAAGTCATTTACGGCTCCTTAAAATTGTTCGCATAATTCACTTAGACACCTCAACTAAAGGTTGTACCTATTGAACACCTCTACCCTTCAATACATGTGCCTATTTAATATTTTTTGATGACATGGCATTATAAGTGCAATACACAATTAAGAGGGGCGTGAAGCCAAAAAAATCTTTTTATGAACCAATAAAAAATGAACACGTCAACAAAAGAAAAATCATAATACGAACATAATTTTTTTTAAAGAAAAAATGGCAGTTCTTCCCCAATTCATCTTTCCCAATGGGACATTTCAATTCAATAGTATTACTTAGAACCCTCGTCCACCATCCCTTTTCCACCATCGACACACCCCTTTCTCAAATAATCCATCATTCTTTTTTTCTAGCATCATTCTGCCATTATCAATATCATGGTTATTGTTATCCTCATCGAAAAAACATTAATTAAATAAATAACCAGTCAAAACTCAATAAATCAAAAGAGCTTATTGATAAAGATTTTCATTTGAGTTGTGGAAAAGAATTTCATCAAAAACAAAAATTAAATTGAGTTTAAAAATAATTTCGGCGAAACTCCATTTTTTCCGACAAAACTAATACGAATATGAAATTATTTTCTTTAAAATGGTTAAAGAGTTCAAAAGGTGGAGTGAGGATGATTATCAGAGTGAACGTGGTTTTAACCGACCACCCTTGTGTGTGCTTTGGCAGAAGAAAAAATGGGGAAGAATGGATGTCGGGGGTGGGTGCGTTGTTCTGGGCTTCTGCAAAGAAGAAAAGGGAAAGAAAGGTTTTTTTTTTGCTGAAAACATAGCTTTTAGAGTAGGGAAAAGAATATGCGAACTTTCAAAAAAGACTCATTTATGCCATCCGTTAAAAGTTTGGCTCATCTATGCCATTACCGTTTAAGAAAAGGCTCATTCATGCCATTATTTTTTAACGGTGGTTTTGAAAACCATTTTTTACACGTGGCCAATTATAATTCGGCAACGTCATTATTTTTTTTATAATAAAAAATTAAAATTCTGAACAAATATTTTAACTGTGGTTTTGCAAAACCATTTTTTACACGTGGCCAATTATAATTCGGCCACGTCATTATTTCTTTTATAATTAAAAATCAAAATTCTGAAAATAATGACGTGGCCGAATTATAATTGGCCACGTGTAAAAAATGATTTTGCAAAATCACCGTTAAAAAATAATGGCAGGAATGAGCCTTTTCTTAAACAGTAATGGCATAGATGAGCCAAACTTTTAACGGATGACATAAATGAGCCTTTTCTGAAAGTTCGATGGCATATTTGAGTTTTTTCCCTTTAGAGTATTTCCTATATTATAGGCCCAATACCACGTGTCATTTTTCATTAGTTATTATGCCACTGGCGAGTTTATGACACAATCTCTAATTTTTGTTTATTGTCAAAAAATGCTCGATAGATATTTTTTTTACTAATAAAGGTGTTTAGTTGGAACAAACCTAAGATAAGGTGTCCAAGTGGAATATGCGAACAACTTTAAGGGGTAGCAGATGACTTAAGCCATAAAATTTTTTCTTTTACCTAATTTGTCAAATTTAGGTACTCTCTCTGTCCCTATTTACTTGTTTACTTTTGAATTGACACATCTAATAAGAAAACAATTAATGACATAATGAGTTTACCATTTTACCCCTATTAATTATGAAGTGGATGAAAAGTTCTACATTTTTCAAAGTAATTAGTCATTTAATTGAGGGTATAATAGGTAAAAAAAATTATCATTTCTTGATTTGTCAAAATGAATAAGTAATTAGGGATAACTATAAAAGGAAAAGTGGACAAGTAATTAGTGACAGAGGGAGTACAACTTAGAAATGCACAATAACGATCTAATTTACAAGGGAAACTTCCTCCAACGATTTTGCACTTGTTCGAATTTGGAAGAAAGGATGAGAACAAAGAGGAAAGTGATCGACATGATATATATGTTTACTTGGTTGGCTTGTGATGAGACATCCAAGAGAAATTTAATATCAATACATTTCTATCAAATCGTACAAAAATAATTCTTAACATAACATAAAATATCAGATAAAATATAACGTATTTATACCTTATCAAGGATATGACCAGGAGTAAAAAAATATACTAAAAGAAAACAGCATTTTAGAAAAAATATTTACACATCAAATTAATATGATGTGGTTGTTATTTTACACTTTCACACGTCAAATGTCATTTGTAATCACTTGGGTAATTAAGACAAATTATTATTTGAGTAGATGACCATTATTAAAAAGTTAATTACAGGGGTATTTTTGGATCAAGTTTAGTTTAAGAGAAGTTTGATTAAAACACGTCAAATTCAAAGGGATTTTTAAGTATTACTTATATCAGTATAAAACTTAAATTCTAAATCTACAAAGCGTGTAATATATAAAAGTCAGTGTAAATTTTTTATAAGTAAAAAAAAACTACTCAATTTTATCTAAAAATAACAAAAAATTATTAGGAAAAAGTAACAGAGACATTTTGTAGTATATTTGGGCAAAATAAATGACTTTTAAGAGATAGTAAAATGATGTGATGGTGAGCAGTGAACACTATCTTAGCTGTCTCTGCAGCCTTAAGACATATCAAGTCCGACGTTGTCCTTTTATATTCTGATTTACATGATACAATTTAATTCGTTTTTATAATTATAATATTTAAATCAGCAGACATGTATTATTTTTTTTAACAAAAAATACAAAAAAAAATTGTTAATCGAGTTAGGATAAATAAAACTTTTTCTTATCTAGTTAACATTTTTTGAATTTGAACTTAAAATCTCATACATAGGAAATTCAAAGTTCATATATATAATATAAACTAAAAATAAAAAATATTTTATGTATATTATGCAAAAATAATTTGAAGAGAAGTATTGGAAATATTCCTAAATTTTGCGCGATCTATTAGTTTCATTCTGAAATTATTGACAGTCTTAAAAACATCAATTTATTTTATTAACTGAATTTAAATACACCTCCAATCTTGCAACATAGGTGAAATACACAACCCTAAATTCTTATCAAGTTTAGGAGTGTTTTCAACACTTCTCTCGACTTTTTATTAAGAATTCGTGCTCGTAAAAGAGTTTGAGACCACTTGTTATGTCATGTGGCAGATCGGAGGTATATCTAAGTTTAGTTAGTCAAATAAAATAGTATTTTTAAGGTTGTCAATAGTTCAGGAATGAAACTAATAATTTACCATAAGTTCATAATTATTTTCAATATTTTTCTCTTTTTGTTATCAAGAAAATTTGTATAAACACTCTCGTTTCGTCCAATCAAATTCTAGAAATTCTAAATTCGTCTGTGTGATGCACATATATATGTTTGAGTCAAAAGCAAATGCTGACTACTGAGCTAAGGTCAGAGAAAAGAGAAATCTTTTGCTTGTTGTAGAATAGGAAAATTTAAAGAAGGAGATGCCGTAATAGTATAGTAGTAAATAAACCCCCGTGTTTGCCGAACGCTTGATGCACTACACTACTGTGTGTCAGTCCTTTCTACTTTCACCAAAAGTAGCATTGCACATGGTAATATTAGCTAGCCTCTAATCATAGATTTTTAAATATTATTTGGATGAAGTTTTATTTATGTGTTTGGGTTTTTTTTTTTTTTTTTTTAAATCCTCCCTAGGAGATCTAATCTCTTTTTGCTCCATTTATGATTCGAACTCGCAATTTTTGAATTGAAAGTGAGGGTTGCTTACCATTCGAACAATTCTCTCTCTTCATTATGTGTTTGGTTATAGTATTTGAAAAACATATTTCACTTTTTTAAAAAATATGATTCATATTCATAAGTTTTTAAAAACTATCATTACTTCCACAACAAATCTATTGGATCTTCGTTGCAACAAATAATAAGTAATGTCCATGATACTGGAGCAATGTGATAGTTTGGAGTGAGAGCAACAAGCATCGTTTCATATATCGTGAAGTAGATAAAACACGTGACTTTGTTACCCTGAATCGATTGTTCATCATTTTCATCAACAACCATATCATTACTTTCATGTTCACTGAATATTTTATCACTGCTTTGGTGTTCACGTAAAAAATTATGTAATACAATGCAAACAACTACTATAGAAGATGTTTTTTGTAAAACACAAAAGTTTGGGGTAGAATTTGAATTTTTAAAAGCTCTCAAATAATGAGTTGGCCCAAACACTAGTTTTTTCTAGTATTTGAGAATTTGGGTTATTTGCCAAGAATAATGACAAATTGTTTGGACAAATATATTTGTTAAATTTTTCCCCAAATTTTACTTGAAAATTTTACGACCAAACGGGTCCTTAATTAAACTAATCCTAACGTAACAGGAATAATATATTCTTTTACCCTAGTAAGACTACAATTCCTAAATAATCACAAATTAACATAATTACCGCATTTACATTTATAATCACCTTCTAATGGCCCTCATAGTTCTTTTGGAACTTTGGTGTATTTTGCATGTTTTGATTCTTTTTGTAACTTCTTTATTATCATTTTTGACTTGTGAGATATGTGGTGCAATTTTCGAAGTGATTAGATGAATATCGAATAACATTTTTAATTTTGAAGGTATAAAATTTAAGAAGAAATTTGATCAAAATCAACATTTTAAGTAAACGAGATCAAGTTCGCGTTCTGACAACTCAATTAAGGTGATTATTTATTAGGTTGTGTGGTTTGCACGAATTCTGAAGCGTTCAAACGTGATTTGAGTCATTCATTGGAATTCTAGTGTTTTGCATTAGTTAAGGTTGACCATAGTTAACATTTAATCAAGACACCTTAGACTGGTGATTTAATAATTCCGATAACGTGTTATATTCTAAATCAGCATTTGTTTTGTTTCTATGGGGTTACAAATGATTTTTTAATTCTAAATCAGTATAGTTTCTTAATTTCTTAATTCTCCCCTGGAACAAACCTAAGGAAGATTTAACCATGTAAGGTGAATATCAGAGGCGGAGCAAGCTAAGGTGGGGGTTCGTGGGTTCAGACGAATTCAGTAGCTTTTCCGTAGATCTTATATTTGTAATCGAAAGTTAAATAAATATATATGTATACTAACTTGTAAACCCCTAACAAAATTGACTGATGACTCCGTGGTAAGGAAGGGATCATGAAAATATTTTTCATGCTAGAGTTGTAGATTCAAAAAAATTGAACTCAGAACTCTTTATCCTGGCTCTACCTCTAGTGGATATATTGGAAGTGCCCCCACAATTACAAGACTAAATAATGGGCAAAAAATGTTTGCAAAAGGCAATGTTTGATGCTGATAGCCAACAACTAGGCTTGATTGAAACATTGAAAGGTCTTGAATTTCCTCTAGTGACCATTTGCAGACAGCACCCATGAAAACAAAAACATTTAGTTAACTTAATTCATACTACCCCAGTCAGAGTATGACACAACCTTAAATGATAAATCTCTATTTTGTCCTACTTAAATGATAATAAAATTTCAGCAATAACAAAGATAATAATTATAGTAGTGTTCTATAGCTATAGTATTGTTATTTGCGCTCCATAGCTATATTTTGTTTGCTATAGAGCCTCTAAATTGTATAAATCACGGCGCTAATTCGTATGTGTCTATTAAAATTGTGTTTGTATATTTGTTTCAATTTGTATATGTATATGCTCATGTTCTTTGTGTTAGCCTTGTCAAATTGTATGTGTATACAAATATATAAATCCCAACTGAATGGCAAGAAAAGCAAAACATTAGCTGTGAAATAGAATTAAATAAAACAATAGTTATAGCATTTAATTTGATTTATATGCTTGCTATTATGTACCATTTTACCTAATTAAAATACAAAATTCCATCGCAAATTTTTCCGTGGGTATTTCAACAGAAATATGTCTGAAAAAAATGGTGATTTTTTAATAGAGCAAACTACCTAAATCCCACTACTTTGGACCATAATTACATGAAATTCCGGTAGATTTTCAAATTACTTTTTATACCATTTTTTTCAGTCGGATACATGAATTAAAAGTGGTTAGATACGTGTATCTATCAGAATTAAAAGGAAGAGATACATTATTTAATTAATTTCAATTAAATAGTGTAACTTAATTCCATGATTAAAGAAGTAAAATATGGGGATTTAACAAATATACAGATTTGGTGGATCAATTCATATCAATTCTTACAGGTTTTTGAAAAAATACTAAATCACACAGATTAATAGATCTGGTGTTGTAAACTTCGTCTTCTTCACCGATTCATTCCTTTGAATCCTAAATTTTCAAAGTTTTTTTTTTTCAAATTGCGAATTTAACCATATTGTTAAGGTATTCAGATTCGTGGATCTCCGAAATCGATTACGAAAATTATAGAATTGATGGAATACTATTGAGAGGGATGCAACCTACAGTGATTTCGTCGATGGTATTTCAACACAACTAGAAATCGATTGTTCACTCAAAAGAATGGAGATAAGATACACGATGGAAGACAATGTAACTCCAATGGAAATTCGAAACGAGATGTGCATGAGATTTTTTATGGAATTGAAAAGACGTCAATCTAATTGCAGGTTGTATCCATTGTACATAACAACGAAAGAGCAAAATTTTGGATGCAACAACATTGGTGAAATATCTTTTGACCAAGATACATCCATTGTTGAAGTTGGAGGTGAAGTTGGAAGTGACGTTGGGACAATGGTGAAATATACTATTGTGGCTATAATGCAAAATTATTAAATTAGACAATTGATTTCAATTCAAGGTTACAAGATTAGATAAGAAGAGATTAGTCATATTCGTTGTTTTGTTGGATACATGATGTGTATGTTTTTGTATATTTTAGAAGCATAAATGTGTCATAAGTTAGTGTATCTCGGATAAATAAAGTGTATCTTGGACAAAATATTGTATGTGTCATGTTAAGAGAGTAAAAATCTAATGTTGAAGAGTGATAAAGGTTTTTGTAGCATGAATATTTTATAGTGTGTATCTCGGACAAATGAAATGTATCTCGAACAAATTAAGTGTATTTCGGATGTATACATCATCATTGTTAAAATAAAATGATTGAATGCTGATGAGTAATAACGGTTTATGTAGCATTAATATTTTGTTGAGCATGTATCTTAGATAATAAGTTATCACTAGGGGTGGGCGTTCGGTTCTTCTGTTCGGTTTAATCAAATTTCAGTTCGATATTCGGTTTTAGAAAAGTGTGCACCATATTTCAAACCAAACTAGATCGGTTCGGTGTTTTTAAATCGGTTTTTCGGTGTCAACAAAAATAAAAAGAGAATATGATAAAGTAACAATTGTTATTCAATTCACACTTCAAACTTCAAAATAACAACTAACCATCTAACAATAGAAGGTAAGAGCATCAATTTGTTGTTCTCACTTCAAAGTAAAAACATAAAATGATAAAATCATAAAGTAGAAAGTAGAAACACCAAGTTGCTGCTCAAACTTGAATTAAATTGAGCTTTGTTTAGTTTAGACTTTAGGTCTTTATGGTTTACTAGTTTGTTATTAAGATTTTTGCTATTTAAGTTTAGGATCTAAATATAAAAATTGAAATGGGCCAATTAAGTAAAGTTAAAAATTAAGTAATATAATAAATACTTTTAAATTTATTTAATAAAATTTCGATTCTTCGGTGCACCTTAGTTTCGGGAACCTTACACTGAACTCCGAACCGAAGAACCGAAGTTCCGAAAAAAAAAACCCAACACCGAACTGAAACACCGAAGAACCGACACAGAAGAATCGAATTTTTTCGGTTCGGTTCGATTTTTCGGTATTTATGCCCACCCCTAGTTATCATAGATAAATGAAAAAATTGTCATAATTTAATAGTGTGTATCTCGGACAGATAATTTAACAAGATTCATACTATTTTGTGAATTATAAGCCATTAAAATAGTATGAAGAACTAACAAATTCAACCAATGAAAAATCTCTAAATTTGAACTTTGAAACTACTATATCTTTGAATCAGATACATGAAGATGGTGTCAAACAAAGATACATTAGTTGGTTAAAAAAGTAGTACAAACAAATATGTATTGAGTTGGTTGAGAAGAAGGGGGTAATGGAGGATGAAGGAGAATAACGTGTAGAAGTGGGTTGAGATACAAGGGAGATGTGTGATTGGAGAGGGAAACTATTGTGTTGAAGAGAGAGAAACGGATTTGAAATTTTGAATTGTAAAAGTCTCAATAATTAAGGAGGTATAATCTTAGGATACCTATTAATTACCATATTTAATAGGATTGTATATCTGATTTAATTTTTTAAAATATATGGTATAATTATTAAAAAATGGTATTATATGTAATATTGTTAAACTAGTGGTAAAATATGTATTTATGGTATGGAAGTATGTTTAGATAAGTAGTATTTCCTTTTTAGGAATATGCCTATTCATGGTTAGATTTGTTACGGTCATCGACTTGATAATAGATTCTTAGCTCAAGTTGGACAGTATTTTTACGGTTTGGGCCTGCGTACCATATTTGCTTAACAGCCCATCCCGTGAAAATAGGCTGGTAGAATAGTAAATGGGCCAAGTATTTGTTTAAGGCCCAAGAAGATGTGGTCTATTTACTATTGTCATAAAGCTATATTGGTAGCAAAAACCAAAGGAGAATGTATACCTCGAAGTTGATTTGATGTGAATTTAAGAAACAAAGAAATGTTGATTAGCTTAGATAAGTTTTTGAAAGTATCGATAAGTTATATATATATATATATATATATATATATATATATATATATATATAGTACTAGACTACTAACCTTGTTTGTTTAGTGATATCGTTTTTTTCTATTTTCTTTCACATTCGATATTTCTTACTTGATCCATGTTGACTTATTCATCTTAGTAGTTTATTTTACTGAACTAACTTTATTTATCATCCTTTGAAAATCTAAATAAAGTATCTTTTCTTGTGAATGTACCAACTTGTGCTTAATTAGTTATTTAATTGAGATTCTATATTCCAAACAGAAGGCATCATCACATATATTTTCTTAAGGGATCACAAAGTGATCTTTGCATCGCTATCTTTTTATTAAATAATTTCCAACTATTTTTTACTTCGAATCCACGCTAAATAATGTTCATCCCTTTTAACCAAACGAAATTGTGATTATTTTTGCCTTTGTTTGTTGTAAGGGGGAACTTTCCATTATTACATCTTCCTAATTCCTAATAAAGTTTTCATTTTTGGAAATTGATACTCATTATTAATCATATAGGAGAGAAACATTATACATTATTGAAATTACAAAAAAATATTAGATATCATAAAATATTCATGACAAAAATTCATTTTGACTCAAACTAGACTGCAATTTGAGTTCAATTGATCTAATTGAATCTACTCTTTTTAATTTTAAAAGTGAAATTTATTGATTGATGGAAAATAAAGATTGAAACTACTATAACAACACACCACTAGAATTCCATAAACGTGGTCTATGGAGGGTAAGAGTGTACACAAACTTTACCACTATCTCATAGAGGTTAGAGATTATTTGCGAAAGACCCTTGGCTCGAGTGCAGTAAATCCAAGTAAAAAGCAGAAGAAAACAATATAGAAAACATAGCAACTAACATGGTGAACCAATAATAGTAGAATAACATAGTAAACAATTGACGATGCAAGATATCAAAAGTAAAAACTACAATAATACCAGGTATAACAGGAACAAAAAGGCAAATATTATATGAAAAGTCTAGTATTTTGATAACCCCTAACTACCTACTAACTGTCTATCACTATCCCCGATCTCCATATCTAAGGTCATGTCTTTCATAAGTTGAAGAGATGTCATATTATGTCTAATCGATCACCTCTCTCCAATACTTCTTCGGTTTACCTCTACCTCTCCTTAATCCCTCTATATACAACCTCTCACTCCTCTTCACTAGGACATCCGTACATCGCCTCTTCAACTATTGCTTTTAAATATTAATCCTTCTTTTGTGCAGGGACAAATCTAAGAAGGAGCGAGTGTATTCATATATCCGAACCTTATCACAATAAATTACATTGTATATATAATATATTTTTTAAAAGTATATATAGAGATTTTGAATCACTTGAACATAACGCCAGAGGTTGTCTCAGTGATTAAGAGATCCAATATTCATTTTGAGGTTTCAAATTAAAGCTAAATCCTAGGCACTAGATTTTTGTTTTTTCATATCTTTTAATGAAAATTCTGAATCTACCACTACTTCTTCGGACATGTTTGACTCGACTAATTTAATCCTATGTTACACATGTTTGCAATTGGTCACATTTACAAAATCAAATATACGAGAGGTCAAAATATTTCAATTTAATATTCCTAATTTTTTTTATTGGAAAAGTAAAAAGGGAAGATTGGTTTATATAAAGTGCATGAAAAAGATACTTTCCAATTGATTTTTTTTTTTTAATTTTAAAAAAGAAGGTATCAAAAGATGCTAGATAAGACATAAATATATGCAAAGGTTGCTGATAATGGGCACTCTCATGTGCCTAAACAGAAAACACTAAAGTCTAAAGCCACCTATCAATTTCCTGCTGGGACATGATGAGCATGACAATAATGTAAAAAGGCCAAAAGGGGTTTCATTGATTTATCTATTCCATCCTAACCATCATATTATTTTGTCTAATCAATGTTTATAATATGCGTGTATATTATTTGGTTTTTGGCCCTAAGCAAATAGAAGTATCTTCTCTTTTCTTTTTCACATTATGTCCGATGCTCACATTAAAATTTAGGCCTAAAATTTATTTATTTTGAATTTGAGCCGTGCAAAATTTTATTCGGGGAAGAAATGGAAATATCTTGGATGTACATTGTATAGTTTTACTAATAACAAGACATCTCATTCGTTGGTTTATTTTATCCAACTAAATGCATGTGTTAGGCTCTTATTATCTGGGGTGGAAATAAAAATCTTTGCCTTGTAAGTTAAATTTTTTAAAATTTTGAATTCATTAGATATTTAACAGATTCATATCTATTCTATATTATAATTATAATAAAATTGTATATGTAAAAATTTATGCTTCATATCAGAAATACGGAGTTTAAGTAAGTTTGATAGTTCAAAGTTCCATTACATCCACATTACCACACCAAAAAGAGTGAGTTTGACCATATGACCTCCAAATGAAATATTTATTCATATATTTACATTAGAGATAGAATAATTTAATTTTAAAAGTAATAAGTAATTAAAATATAATTCATATCACTTCAATAGGGACCATCTTAAAAGATTTAAATATTTATAAATAGCAAAATAATACCGTGAGAGAAGAATGAAAAGAATTCTCTTTTTTTTTTTTTAGGCTTTGCATTGTTTCTCTTGTTAGTTGTTATAATTTACAACTGTTTTTCATTCTTTATATATGAAATTGTTGCACTTGAGTCGAGGGTCTATCATCGGAAACAAACGCTCTATCTCACGAGATAGTAGTAAAGTTCGCGTACATCACATCCTTTTCAGATCCTACTTATGAAATTTCATTGAATATGTTGTTATTGTTGTTACATATTAATAAGACCTCAAACTCTATATTGTCGTGTGTCTGTGTAAATCAAATACTCCTAGTTTTTAGAAAAAAAAGACAAAAATAAACTCCCTAATTTACTATGCTTTACGATAAACAAATACTGCTAGTTTGTATGTAGATATATCTATTGGAATTTTTACACATAGAATTTAACAATTTTACACAATTTTGCTCGTGCAATTTTACCTTTTCTAGTAGATATACATAAATTATACAATAATTATATACATACTATACATATATCATATACATGCTAATTATTTTAGTTTCAACAGTTGAGTGGACGTTTATTTAGATTATTTTTTAAAAAAATGACCTATTTTATTTATTTAATAAAGCCATTATATAATGTGTAATCAATGTATGCTCATCCATGTATATATACATTATGCACTAGTTATATATTCAGTAAACAAAAAATTGACAATTATACCACTATCATTCCAAGCGAGTGAAATTTTCTTAACCGACTTGCTATAACTTTTAAGATCCTCAAGCGTTAGACAAGTAATAGGAAATATTAAGTGGTCAGATTGTTTTACACTTAATCAAATGTTTTGGATTGGAGTCCGAGTATGTATCCTGTAATACATAATCCGAATTTAATTAGGACTTCGCTACGAACTTTAAAATCAGAGTAAAAACCAAAAACAATAATAGGAAATATTCATAGCTTTTAAGAAGAGCATTTAATTATTCAAGTACACTAATGAAATAGAATGCAAATAATCATGTGATTCATAAGAATGGTCTTAAAAATGAATGAATTTAAACTTTTGAACATGTTTGTTTAATGATTAATATTTTTTATTTTAAAGATTTGTCCATAAAATAAGTAGGAATCAAACATTTAAGACGGGTAAACCGGGTGTTTACATCAATTCAATACATGCATGCCATTTGTTTAAATTTATAGTTCATTTTACTTAACCATAATTAATTTACATGTGTTTTACTTCATTAAATCACGTAATAATGAAAATTGCACTGACTTGGTGTAAACACCCGATGCGGGTAAATTTTTTCCTTTAAGACTGTTCATTATAAAAATTTAGGCTAATTTTCTATAGGCCAAACACATATACCACTCCTTTAATTTGTTTCTGAATTTTATTTTGGCACCATAGCTCAATCTTGTTTCACTTTAACACATCAATTCATTTTTTTTTAATATACCATTTAAATACAAATAGAGATATGAAATGGACTTGGAGAATTAAAATAGAATAAAATTGAGTTGAAGTGCTAAAATAAAATTTAAAGACAAGAGATTGAATATATATTAGGCATTTCCTATTCACAATCATTGAAACTTCAACTAGCCGTTGTAGCAAATGGATTACAATTCAAAAATATAATCTTCTGGTTGAATTGACTTATTTTAAATATTTTAAAGCTAAAATAACTTTGAAACAATTCTATAGTGTTAAATAATTTTAAAAAAATATTTATAAACACTTAATTATAAGCTAAAATAACAAAATATAAGTCAAAATCCATAAATTAGAAAACCAATCCAAACAGGGTGTCAATTGCATATCTCAAAATATAAGTTGCTGATGATTCCGAATTGATTTTATACAATAATTATATACATACTATACATATATCATATACATGCTAATTATTTTAGTTTCAACAGTTGAGTGGACGTTTATTTAGGTTACTTTTTTTTAAAAAAATGACCTATTTTATTTATTTAATAAAGCCATTATATAATGTGTAATCAATGTATGATCATCCATGTATATATACATTATACACTAGTTATATATTGAGTAAACAAAGAATTGACAATTATACCACTATCATTCCAAGCGAGTGAAATTTTCTTAACCGACTTGCTATAAATTTTAAGATCCTCAAGCGTTAGACAAGTAATAGGAAATATTAAGTGGTCAGACTGTTTTATCTTTAATCAAATATTTCGGATTGGAGCCTGAATATGTATCATGTAGTACACAATCCAAATTTAATTAGGGCTTCACTACGAACTCTAAAATCAAAGTAAAAACGAAAAACAATAATAGAAAATATTCATAGCTTTTAAGAAGAGTATTAATTATTCAAGTACACTAATGAAATAGAATGGAAATAATCATGTGATTCATAAGAATGGTCTTAAAAATGAATGAATTTAAACTTTTGAACATGTTTGTTTAATGAATAATATTTTTGATTTTAAAGATTTGTCCATCAAATAAGTAGGAATCAAACATTTAAGACTATTCATTGTAAAGATTTAGGCTAATTTTCTATAGGCCAAACACATATACCACTCCTTTAATTTGTTTCTGAATTTTATTTTGGCACTCTAGCTTAATCTTGTTTTATTTTAATACATAAATTCCATTTTTTTTTAAATATAGCATTTAAATACAAATAGAGATATGAAATGGACTTGGAGAATTAAAATTGAGTTAAAATGCAAAAATAAAATTTAAAGACAAGAGATTAAATATATATTTGGCCTTTTCTATACACAATCATTGAAACTTCAACTAGCCGTTGTAGCAAATGGATTACAATTCAAAAATATAATCTTCTGATTGGATTGGCTTATTTTAAATATTTTTAAGCTAAAATAACTTTGAAACAATTCTATAGTGTTAAAAATTTTAAAAAAATATTTATAAACACTTAATTATAAGCTAAAATAACAAAATATAAGTCAAAATCCATAAATTAGAAAACCAATCCAAAGAGGGTGTCAATTACATTCCTTTCATTTCTTTATTATAATAATCATAACTCCACCTACTTTTTTCTAAATAATTTCCGGTCTTCCACTAACCTTCTCCATAATGTTTCTAAAGGTGCATGTTTTCAATTTTCATTAAAAAAAATTCATATGTATTTAATTTAGTATTCATTTTGAATTACGATTAATTTAAATTTGCATAGAAAAAAATCCACTTTAAGATTAGATCAAAATTGACTCTACTTTTAAGACTCATACTCAAACTTTCTAATTAAAAATTAAAAAAAAATACTTATAATTTCTCTATGATATCTGTGTTAGCTAATCTATACATATTTAAAAAGTTCCCCATAAAAGTATTATAAATCATGCTATATACGCTTGAAGGAAAATATCAAATGATTTTCAATATATCTCTTAATATTATTGTCACTTTTCTCAATGTTGTTTTCATTTATTTCATAAAACAACAAAAATAGAACTATTTTATTTTATTGGAACTTTTAAATTCAATCAAGCTTTTACAAGTAGTAAAAGGAAGAAATAACACCAACAAGGATTGTGATGGAGGGGTAAATATTCTTTCATCTATGATTAAACGTCTCGAGATCGACTCCTTAAAATTCGGAGTCATCTTTGTTAATAAGTGTTTTACCCCAATATGGGACTTCTGAGAGTCGCATTTGTTAGAAAACGTATTACCGTTAGTACAAAATTTCTCAACACGAATTCGAATTTGATTAGACTCTGAAAATCAGACACCAGATTGAAAACCAAAAACCCAAAAAAAGAGAAAAAAATAATATACATAAAACTATAAGGGCTCGTTTGGTGTGAGGGATTAGAAATAATAGTGATGGAATAAGGAAATAGTGATGGGATAAAAAAAAAATTATGTTGTTTGGTTGGCAAGTCCGGGATAACTTATCCCGGGATTAATAATTAGTACCGGGATAAGTTATCCCTCCCCATGGGTGGTATAGTAATCCCGGGATAACTTATCCCGAGATAGAATAGGTAAATGACAAATATGTCCCTTTAAATCCTTTTTATATATCATTTTTTACATTTATGTATATTTACATTTTTTTTAATACCATGTATAATAATATTTACTACTCCTTATTTTTATGATAATTATACATATTTTTCTATTAAAAAATTATACTATATAAATATAATTTTTATTTATGAATTTATTTGACTAATTCTTATGTTTATTTTATTTTGATTTCTCATAAATTTTCTTCTCTTTAATAAACTTAAGAGGAAAGTTCTATTTTTAAGCTAAATAAGAAAAAAGTTATATTTTTAAATACACATGGTACTTATCATAGGAATACATAAACAAAAATATTTAAGTTAAAAAAAATAAAAGTTTTATTTTAAAAAATGAATAACTAAAGCTCACAAAGAAAAATTTAAAAAGTTTAAATAAAGTGAAGGGTAATTTTGTAAACAAACAACTTGTTCTTAAAATTTATCAATATATATTGTTTTGAATATAACAAACCAAACACTCAATAAGAAATAATCCCAGGACAACTTATCCCATCATAACTAATCCCAACATAACTTATCCCAACATAACTTATCCCATCATAACTCATATTCAAACCAAACGACCCCTAAAGTGCTTGTGCTTTATATTATCTTTCCAATTTATTTGAAATGATAAAATAAAATAATAGACTCTTGTAGTCTCATTCAGACTTTAAAGAGTCTAAAATATATTTGTATATATAAAAACTAAATAAAAATTGTAAATATAAAAAAGTTTCAAACAACTAGCTGGACCCATCGTGCCACACTTGGCACTCCTTGGTTTACAGCAAATACCATGTAATATCCCGGCGGCGCCACCTTCCCGTCCGGCGGTGCTGTACATCCGATCCTATATTTACCGGCATCATCGGGAATCGCGCTCGTTACTTTCAATTTCACAAGCCTTTGCCCTTGTGAAAACGAATGTGTTGAAAATGGAGCACTCGCTAAATTCACTTCAATAATCCCAACCACCGGCAGCTCCACCGTCACCGCCACCCCAAAATCCTCACCGTATTTGAGCTTTTCCGGCGATTCCACTATTACTGGTCGGAGATTTGCTCTGTCTGCTGATAAATACTCCGGAGAAAACGCTTCGATCCTTAATTCCGTCGGAAATTCCACCGCGAACTTGTAAAAAAAATGTGGGTTGCTTCCGGCGAGCAAGATCCGACCGTCCGGAAGCAAATTGGCTGTGGAGTGATACATTCTTGGAACTGTACCGGGATTCAAGGTCATGAATCGGAGTCCTAAGGGTTCATTTGGTCTGTATAAAACTGGGTTTAAACATGGATTTGACGCCATTTCGAAACCTTGAGTTCCTGCTTGAGCTCCATTAATGATAAGAATTTCTCCGGTTGGTAACATCACCATATCACCCATGATTCTCGCAAAGGGCATATCTTCCATTTCCCAAACTGGGTTTTCTCCGGTCGCTTCAATTCTACCACAACTACCATGTGCAGGGGTATCTGTGCTCCTCTGTAAATAAGCCCCAAATTGAGCTCCACCACAAATAACAATGGTGGCAGAGGAAAAATCCTCTGTTAGCGCCAACATAGCTGATGATCCTGCTGATGGGTAGTTTCTTGGACCACCGTCGAGTATTGGGTAATCTCTTACTATTTTATTCGCCGTAAAATCATACATAACCGCTTTATTGTTGGCGAAAATGAAGAGATGTCCATTGGGTAGCAAATGAACATAAGGATAAAGATTATCATGTTGTCTATCTTCAGCTTGAGTTAAGAAAGGGAATTCAACCGCTCCGGTTTCTCTCGGTGGAAAATACTCGACACTACTAGCAGCACGGCCGCCGACAATTATGATTTCTCCGGTGGGTAGTATCTGATTAGTGGAATACCATCTTCCTTCTGAAAGCTGAACATTTTGAAGTTCTTCCCAATCACAAACAGAGCTAGAAGATTCACACGGAGTGAATTTCCTGAATTTCCGGAACCCATCAAGATCACCGCCGGTATGAAGAAGCGTACCGTCGGGGAGAAATTGACCAGAAGAACACCAAGTGTCGGTGAGGATCATAAGAGGTCGAACTGAATTCGTTTCCAAATCAAGAAGAACAGAGTGAGCATAACAGTCTTTTTTCAAAATGGGATCATTGGGATCGTTACGGCAATGGTGAGGAGGGAGTCTTTTCCGGGAAGGACCGATGTCGGTGCGGTCGAGGAGTACAACGGTGTTGTAATGGGTGACGGCGGTGTGCATGGAAGCAATTCCGGCGTCAGGGACAAGGAGTTCCCACGTGCCGGGGAGGTCGGCACGTGAGGGAACGGTGAAGAAATGGATAAGGAAGATGAAGAAGAAGAGGAATAGAAAGTTCGAAGTCGCCATTAGACTGAGTTGAGTTGAAGTTGAAGTTGAAAGAGTGTTGGTGTCAATGTCTAAATACACCAAAAAGAAACAGAGTATGAGGATTTTATGAGTTAATGACTTACTAAAAAACAGAGCATATGTCATAAAAGTATATATTACTTTATTTAGATGTTTGGATTATGTCATTAAAGAACTTAAATATATAGTAGTAAATATTTTATATATTAGGGAAGAGATTAATTACTATCCACCCATGTTAGGACAAGAAAATTATATGGGAAATACTTCTTAATATATTCATATATTGTTAATATTTAAATAAAAATATTAGAAGTATTATATGGTTACTTGAATTCTAAATTAATTATACAAGTTTCTTTAGGATTTTTACTTTGACTTACCAAAAAATTTTAAAAAAATTCTTTCAAGCTTTGTTCGTCATTATTTTCATGCAGTCTCTCCAACAACACCATTGAAGCAATTGACCTATATTATTGAAGCAATTTGAGACAATTATCAATGGTAACTTTTTTCTCATAAAAAAACTATTCATAACTTATTTGAATCATAAACTGGCATTTAATTGAAATAGATCAAATTCGAATGGCTAAAATAAAATAAATTTTGTTAGCTCGTACATTCAAGCTTGTCAACCTGTTAATTAGATCACAGATCATATAAGATAAAAGCCCAATATTAGCTAAATCAAGAAATTGATATAGGTTTTGTTCTCAAACAAATCTAAAATTTAATTCAATTTCAAAAATTAGTTCAGGAACTACTCGACATCAAGTCCCTCATCCCACCATTGATTGTGACTCAACAATATCGTTACTTTTAATGTCTATAGAAAAGGAGGCACTTTATTAAGAGCTAATATAATATGTGTATTGATATTCTCTTAACATTCTTTGGCATCGGCATCTAATCATGATAATATGTATTGAGTTCACAAGGTGTGACAAATAAAGCAGAAAGTTAAGATTTTTGCTTTGATGTTCAATATGTCACATATAGGGGTGGAGAGAAAGGGGAATTTTGCTTTATGGCTATTGTAAGAACACTATATAGGAAAGCATGGAATGTAGCATGTGGTTATGTAATGCAATGTTTGGCCAAAAAGAAAGGATATGTAGTAAAAGGAGTGGACTCTATTTAATGGAGTAAAGATATCAAACATTAGTTGGGGTGACGGGTGATACCGATCCATTCATAATTAAAGATCTCGAGTTTGAGTCTTGACAATGGAACAAATCCATTTGGGAGCATCATATCCAAATATAGACCATGCAGTGCGCGATTCAAATTTTGTTGGATGTCTAATGCGGGCTCTGGACACTGAATGGAAAAAAGAAAGAAGATGTACTGAATGTATCTTAATGCTTTTATTGTGTATTGGCTTCCATGTGAAGAAAATGATACCTTTCCTTTTTAACCATTTCTTACTTTAGCTTTCATGACTTTTAATTGCTAAATTTCTACTTTCTTTTGATATTTGATATTTCTATTTGTTAATATCTCATGTCCCATTTGCAGCCAATGCCAATCCCATCATGGCAATTAGCTAGAGCTATCACCTGCCCTACTTAGCACATTCTTGAAAGTAGAATAGGACCACAAATTTGAGTTTATACAGATCAACTAACAATTTTATCCAATTGAATGTTTGTTAACTTGGATTTTATAGAAAATGTGTTTTCATCTTTAAATAGAACATAGTGAATGATTTTACAAACATGTTAATTGGTTACAATCCAACTCTACAAGGGATAATATCACCATATCTTACTTGAAAATTAGTTGAGTCCAAATCAGTTGGTAGTTCCATTCAATGGTAATTGTTGTGTAACGTCAACCTGCTGCGTATGACAAGGCTCACGAGTAGCCTGAGTCAGAGTTATGATCGAACATGACACTTGTTTAGTGAACTTAGTTAAGAAATAAAGTCATGCCCTTGCTATGAACTACTTAGATAAGACTTTTCGTTCTTATTACGTGCTCCTTGGGTACTAATTTTTGCACCTTCATCAAACGTCGTAAAGTTAATTAGTAATTACTTTGGCTTATGATTAGTGAAAGAGAAACTTCCATCACCATGATGATTTCTCCTAATTTAGCTACAGATTAGCACAAAGATCTTTTTTTTTCTTCAAATAATCTACATTATTATTTTCAGTTGGGACTTGGGACACTAGCTCATGGAAGAGAAATAATAATTACAAGTTGCAAATTATACACAGCAAAATTCTTACATAATATCTTGTAATGATAATGCCAGCATTTGTTTCCACCAACACAACAATATGATAAGTGAACACATACACCAAAGCTAAGCAAAACCAAAAACAAGCATTACAAGTAAGTTATGTGGTGTTTGACTATGTTTTATTGTGAAATTTGAAAAAAATAATTTTTATTTTCAGAAGTGAAAATATATCCTCATTTGTTTGAGCAACTTCAATTTTAAACATACGTCCTCATTAGTTTGAGCAACTTTTAAACATATGTCCTCGTTAGTTTTAGCAACTTAAATGAGACGGAAAAAAAACATACGAAATGAAAATGAAAGAAATTAGAATCTGTCAAATGAATTACCACCGAAAATTCTAGAAAATAAGGATATATATAATTTGATGGTAAAATTTAATACCAAGCACCAGTGGTCTAGTGGTAGAATAGTACCCTGCCACGGTACAGACCCGGGTTCGATTCCCGGCTGGTGCATTTTTTTATTTTTTACAGAATTTTTTTTTGAGTCTTTAATTGCTTTCCTAGTTTTGATCATTATAATATATGATTATTAAGCATATTTAGCTTCGATAATCTTAAGTGACATAAACTTTTAATCATTAAAATGTTTAGTTGCCATATATTACGTTAAATTTGTATTGTTATTTTATATATGAAGGTAATATTTTTTTTTAAAAAGTAATCTAAGTATAAAATGCTCTAAATGTAACATTAGGTGTAGATATAATATGATATGATATTGAAAACTTTGGTTTGATAGTTTTGATTATGATGTTTTGCGATTCGGTATATAAATAATCATAATTCATTCAACGTCAACTTATATATACTACTCATATAATAAGAATTACGACTTTGACTTTTCGATAAAAAGAACGTCTCAATTATATCAAACTAACATTTTACACGTGTAGAAATATTAAAAGTAAAGTAGAAACAATTTTCTTCTCTAATCAACTATATTTCTGTTGACACCCGATTTTGACCTTCCCCGATAAGAATTAATTTTCGAGCTTCTTTAATTTCAAACGGTTCGAAATAATTAATTTTATAAAAAAATCAAAATATGTTTCAAGATATTTTAAGAATTTTATTCACTTTTATAATATTTTAAATAATGAATATGTCTTATATTGTTACGGATGTAACTAATATATTTTACAGATATTTGAAAACTATTCATTTATTTTTAAACGTTAAACTTTACTAATTTAATTTGGTTTGAATTATAGGTATGTTGTTGAATTAGTTATTTTTATTAAGTTAATTATTTTATTTTGTTAAAATTAAGAAGCTCATTAATTAATTTATATTAATCGTCTTATTCAAGTCCTAGCCTAATTCGTCGAATTATCTCAATTAGGCTAGATTGTTAATTCATTTGTCTAGCCCTTCTTATTTCAATTTTAACCATTATTTCCCCACCTAAACCCATTTGAGACCAATTTTGGGCCTATTTGACAAATTTTCCAGCAGTCCAGACTAAATCCAGCAGCCCAACTCCCTTTTATTTTTGGATAAACTACTTTATTAGACATACATCACTATTATATATACTAATTATTATCTTTACTTTTAAACAATTACATATATTACCACTTTTAGTATTTTATACCATATATTAATATATTATTTGAAAATACTATTAGATACCCACATCCCTTAAAACTATTATTGATTAATTATCTGCTTAAATAACTCTTTCACTCCAAATCAACCACTATCTCTTAATTCTCCCCTCCCATGTTTATCACTCAATTATGTCTCCTCCTTTCTGATTCAAGAATTTCACCTTACAATTTCATTTCAACAATAGTTAATCTATTCTCTTCTTCTCAAGATATCATCACCACAAATTCTCCTGAACCCAAATATCATTTTGTATTGTTCATTTATCACGAGTTCCAATCACAGTAACTGCTACAGAGAAAACTTTCAATTCATAGTGGGTCTTGATTATTTGTCTCCGAAAGAAATGGATCTTAGTTTTGATTATGTCATGCCACAGTGCAAAAGGATCAAAGGGAATATTGTAGAGAGTTTTTGTTTGCTGGTGTTCTTCTAAGACTTTCTTTGGTTACTGTGATATGAATGTGGTAGTATCAATATTACTTTGATATAGCCCTTGAAACATGTGTATCCAATAAGTAGTAATCTTAATTAAGATCTGAGTTGTATTTTTAGTAATGGGGTATCTGAACATGTATATGTATCCACTATATATTAAATTTTGGATACATGATTTTTAACAACACAATGATATTAATGATACGACAGATACTCTACAGTCGTGATTTGTTCATAGATTCATGTGTTTCAACTACATTTCATATTTAGATACACATAATTAAATGTATATGCTTATTATGTATTCGAGATATATGTTTTTGGATATAACGTATGAAATTTAGATACACATAATTAGATGTATATGCTTCTTCTTTTTGTATATTCCATATTTAGATACACATAATTAGATGTATATGTTTAATATGTATTCGAGATACATGTTTTTGCATATAACATATGCAATTGATACTTGATACATCAAATTCATACTAGATACATATAAAAGATACATGAAATTAATATTATATATATACACAAAATTAATACTAGATACGTATAACAAATACATGAAATTAATGTTTGATACTTCTATGATACATATGAATGTACTTGTACTTGTATAACACTCATGTATCTAAATGTTTAGTTTGTTGGATATATCATATATTGATAATAGATACATCAAATTAATGAATTTATTATTTTAAGAGTAATAATTTGAAATTAATCAAATTACATTACCAAGATATACATGTTTTTATCTTATATTAATAATATTATTGAATTTACTATTTCAAAGAATAATAAAATGAAATTAATTATCTATGTATTTTCAAAATCCTCAATTACTCCTCTAATTAAGGAAATAAGTTACAACCAATTAATTTAAATAAATAAATTTTGTATCTCAATTTTAAAATTCGACAGATACATGTATCTCATGGATTCAGACTCATATATCCTGATCATAAAATATGGTAGAGGAAGTAATATTTGAAACTATTGGGAATCTTAATAATTAAGACCTAAACTAGTGGGATTTATGTGATTTGCCCTTTATTTTTTCTAGCTTACAGTCGACCCACCAAAACGGCCCCCGACCCGGCCATTCCAGCAGCTGAAGAGAGACCCAGCAGCGTTCAATTTTCAGAACATTGCAGCAACAATTATACAGCAGCAACGCAGCTCACAGCAGCAGCAACACACGCAACACCCAGATTACCCATACGCGATTTCTTCTCCTTCACGCGTCAAAATAGACGAAAAGTTGCCACTGTCTTCAACAACAGTGCAACAGGAGCGAACCTGCAATTACGTCCTGCAGCAGCCGTGAAAAATCACCCTTGACTCGCGTGGATGGGCGCTACGTCAAGCACAATGGCAATGGGTTTGATCTAAGCCGTCCACGCCGATCATTTCATCCGAATTTCGAGGGATTTGGGATGAAATCTCGTGCAAACCCAGCTGCTCCCTGTTCCGAATTTTGAATTTTGAAATCGGAGGAGAATTCCGTTTTTGACCCTTGTTCCTATCCGTTTTTCACCCTAATCCCCACTATAAATACATCTCTTCTCTTCCATGGTAAGGGGGTTGTTGGAATTTTTTTTAATTAAGGCAGCAAAATTAGTTTAAATACCAACTAAATACACCTCAGGGAAAAACATAGGAGATAATCGGTTTTTCTTAGTGTTTGGGTTTGATATGCTTGTCTAGATTTCTTGGCTACTGTTTGTGCTTGAGCTTTCCGTGGTGAAGTCGTCTGCTAGCTCGCCTTGTCTCCATTTCGCTGCCCAGAAAGAGGTGATAATCTCGGTTATAACTTTTGGTTCTTCTTGTCAATCTGTGTGCGTCTATTATGATCGTACAAGAGTAGATGTTTTAGTTAAGATTTCTATGTTATTAGAAAAAATGTTCTTGTTTTTTCCTTTGAAACTGACTAAGTACGAGTTGAATTCCAACATTATCCCTTTAAAAAATGCCAAGTCGTAGTCGTTTCTGTGATGTTTCGAATTTAATTTAATGACTTGCTTGCCATGGTTAATATCTCGAATGTTGCTCGCACTATGTTTTCGATTTGTTAGATGAATGTATGTTGTCCTGTTGTTTGCTTCGTGGTATCACTCTCGTCTTCTATAACATGATCCCGTTCTGAATGTTTTCTTTAGCATTTGGAGGGCAACATTTTTATTTGTTTGGCCTACATCACTGATTATTAAAGCTATCTTCAAGAAAATGTATCTTTGTTCTAATTGAACTTTGAAGCTCCTTCTCATTTTAGTGTCATAGTCGTGGTAGTTTTTGGTTATGATTGTTTATGTATTTGATGATTAAATATTTTTGTGACTCACTGGTTCATCTTAGTTAAGAGAGCTTCTTGCTAGCATAAAGATGGCGCCAGCGAACGGTGACATTTTGTTGTATTTAGTCCAAGTTTTGTCCCATGTTTTCGATTTGAAGTGATGTAGTGGTCATTTGCTTAATGGAGTATTAGTTTATCTCGAGGTCTCCTTAATATCATATTGCTAGTTATCCTATCTTGCATCTCATAAATCGATATTATTTGTCTTGGGTTCTTTGTGGATTCTTATTTCGACTATTTATTTATTTATTTATCTTGCCTTACTAGCATGTCAATCTTCATGTTTGTTGTTTGTAGCTTCTTGAGAGAGGAAGGAATGACTATTTTATTATAAAGTGGAGTTAAAATCGGTGCTCTATTTTCTAAATCTTGCTTTGTTAGAGTCTGGTCTGCAAGATTATTTGAAACATTATCTCTTGTGGTGATTAATCTTTCATTATGTGACATGTCGATTCTTCAATTCCAAGGGCAATTGCTTCTGGCTCTATTTGATGTCTACATTCTTAATAGTTCATTTAATATATGTCAATATGAGAGTATGCATGAAATCGAAAATTGGCAGAGACTAAAAGAATGGAATTTGTTCATAATTTATATGTCATATGTGCCTACAGTATCTAGTTTATACTTTTAGTCTTAATTTCTTTGTTTGAATGACACATATGGTATAATTTGGTCTTTTAAAAAGTTAATATTTGTTGTGAATGCGAATCAAAACAGCTTTGGTCCATTTTTCTCATTGTAGCCAGTAACGAGTAATTGGCTGAGTTGTTTAGGTTATTAGATTAGTCCCTAATACTTTATTGTGATTTGTCGTGCTAAGTTATTGGTTACCGTAATGTTGTTCATTTTATAGAAACGTGTTAGAGTTTTCCTCATCCTGTGCTAATATGATTTTATTTGTGTTTGCATGTGAAATCCGCCATAGTTTCCCATGAACTCCAATCATGTTCCTCTTGCATTTCGAGAGAGTCGTAAAGGCTCAAATTCCCTTTTTTTTATCCGAGTTAGCCGGCTATAAAATCAAAGAACAAGTTCCTATAAAATCGACGAACAGGAATCGGAGTCGACATGGATTTGTATACACTAGGTGTATACGGAAAAATGAGAAAAGGGGCTTAAAAGTCCCGTTCTTTATTTTTTTTTAAATGGTTGTATTTTGTTATTTTGGGCCTAAGCCTTCGTCATTTTATTTATTATTATCTGGTTAGAATTTAGGACAGATGGAAGATGGGTCTAGGGCCAAAAGAAATAAAATTCAATTTAGTCTAGGACAGGTACAAAGGTGGCAAAAATTGGCCCAAAACAAAAATAGGCCCAAGTACTGGTCAGGCGGTCATGAAACTAGACTTGGGCCCGAATTTCCCTCTTTACTTTATCATTTTATATTTGTTTACCCATCATTACTTGTTGTTAATCTTAAGGTTACTACAATTTAACTTCCCAAACGATAGTCATTCTGAACCGATTTTCTAAAAAAAATTAACTAATTAAGAACTCGCTTTCTTTGATCAATAAATAAATACATATATAATTTTGTAAACTATTGCACTTGGGTATATCTTAATATCTCCCCTTTCTCCCTTTGAACGGTCCTAATCGTAAAAATATTTCTCAAATTAAGTCAAATAAAAAATTAGCCAAATAATTAATTGTTGGATAACCGTGTATTAGCGGGCATCTCGGGTGCTTTCAAACCCTTCCCGAAATGCTAATAAGAACCCCGAACCCCTTTTAAAGTTTTCATTAGATTTCTGTTTTAGTCTCTTGGAAACAACAGTTTTCTTAATTTTACCTTAAAAAATTAAGTGACGACTCTAAACCAGTCAAATAATATTTTCTAAATAAAACAATTTCAATTAAAATAGAGCAGGCAAATTTCAAAATTTTAACAACTTTAGTCCAAATATACAACACAAAATAACATTATATGAAATGTGATAAGTAAACTATTTTATAGAGTAATATAATAAATATAAATTGTGTATATAATAACGACATTGATATTAAAGACTAAAGAGTATCATAATATGGAAAATTATGATTTGAATATATGATAGTTTGGTACTCTCTATCAAAGTAAGTATAATTAGCATATGCACACCCCTAAAAATGGACAAAAGCCACTTCTTCATTACTTGAAGGTTAAATATGTGCATTGAACCATCATTAAGGACTAAAATTTATAATTATTAATAATTAAGGTATCAAAAGTGCCACCCAATTCTTCAAATACCCCCATTTTGTTCCCTTAAAACACTAGCTTCCTCCTGTTAAAGCTTCCATAAATCCTAATTGCAGCTCTCTCCCTTATTCTCAACTCTCTGCCTCCATGGTATACTCTCTCTCTCTATATATATGTATACATGTGTTGTAGATCTTCATTTTGCTTGCAAATGTTGACGTAGTATCAAGTTTGCCCACTTTAATATCTGAAACTATAAATTTAGTCTGTACCATTGACTTGAGTGATTCAAATTATTTATCATTAATTGCATATCTCAGAATATAAGTTGCTGATGATTCCGAATTTATTTTATCATCTGTATGTATGCCTAGATGGTTATTCTTAAGTGATTACTACTATATTGTTGTGTGTCCAACTAACATGATGCCTAGTTCCTATTATTTGATAGATAATAGGAAAAGTACATTGTCTACTTGATTAATGACGGATATGTGCGCTGTTAACTATTCCACTTTCCTTTGTGCAAATTTGCTTAGCATAACTAGTTTCTATTAGTCATCGATCTTTGTTTTAAAGAATTGATTTCTCTTTCCATATCATGCATGTGTTATGTTTCAAACATTCATTATTTGTTTTCTTTCCTTAACTAAAATTTAATGCAATATATATTTACAGTATTTTCTGTAAAGTTAATAGACAATAAAATATATTCATTCCTTTTATTTTATGAAAAGATATGTTGAGCGGAAATAAGACAACACTTGATGGGAATTGGGGAGTAGTAATATATTACCTGAACAAAACTTTAATCCATCCCGGGAATAGCTCTTTGTAGGTGCTTGATATAATTATTGGGCGTAGCGTAGGATTATGAGTTGGAGATCATCCATGATGTGTTCCGTTGTGAATGATCAGTATGTGTTTGGCCATCCATGTAGAAGTTGCAATAAAATAAGTAGACACATTCACTGGAAAAAGCAGCCATAGTTCATTGTCTATGAAACAGAGTTTGTATTTCGTAATATAGTTTTGATACTTGAAAAAATTCTTCCTGAATAATGTAGAGATGTACCTTTTTTGAACTATGTTTGAGGATTTGTCAACATATGGATATAGAATTGATACTTTTCTCTGTATGCTAGCTATCTGTAACTCCATTTGCTTGTTCGATAACATATACTTAATTATTATTTGTAATCATGAAGTTATTATGCATCTAAGATTTGTGTAAGACTTTAATGTTAGAGCATGGGCTTATAACTTATGGATTATGTTCCGAGTATATTACATTTAAAGGTTAACATTTATAATATCCATTGACCTATTAGTTACTATTTAAGATGGTATGGACAATTATCTGCTCTTTAATTAGTGTATTGGAAAATTGTTTCTTTGTAAACATGAATGGTTCAACTAGATTGTTATAGGGTTGCTTAATTTTCAAAAAACCACATTGTCCTTGTTTATTGTTTTTTTTACCTAAAGATCTTGGTCTAGTGATGGATCCCATAATATGTTCGCGTTCTGGAGAACTATGTTTCGAGGTCAAATCCTATATATATGTACTAAGTATAGATAAAAGCTGCAACGCACAGAAGATCAAAATCAAATGTCTTAGCCTTTTAATTTTTTGGTGTAAAAGAATATGGTGGGGAGGTAGTAACTCTAGTTGATTTTATAGGCAAATTGTAAAGCTTTTTAGTTTTTGTGTAGGATGATCTTTTGTGAATAATTTACTTTCTCAAAAAAAAAAAAAAAGTGTATAGATAAAGTTAGATATATATTATATAATTCATTTTCTCAACTCATCAGAAGGCATACCATCTAAACTCTAGACCTGTTAATGTCATCATGCTTGTGGAATTTGAGCACAACTATCTAATGAACAATTATGTAAGTTCATTTGTTTGTGTTTTAGATTTTACCGTGCAATGTTCTGAATATGGACAGGGTTCTTAAACAATGGTGTAGATCAAAGCAAAGTTTCAAGGCACATAATATTTTGTTTTTCGGGTCATGTATATTTGTACAATGATATATTGTAATTAACTTCTTAATAATTGAAGTATTTATAAAATTCGGCTTTAAAAATGCATTCAGTGTTTGTTGAATAAACTGAAAATGCTCGTAATATTGGTTGTCAAGTGATGGAAATAAATATTTATATGAATTTAGAGAAATACGTTTTCACAGGAAAATCTATAATAATTTTGGTCATTGTAATTGTTGAATATTAAAGTTTTAGTGGCGACAGAATCTTTTTACAAATACTTTAGTGGCGCTGTACATATGCAGCCACTGATGCTTTAGTTTATTTTGTGGCGACCTAAGTCGCTACTAATGTTGCTCTATAGTAGCGATAGAGGGTTGCCACTAGGGGTGTCAAATGGGCAGGTTGGGTTGAAATTGAAGATATTAAAATGGGTTGAAATTGAAATCGGGTTGGGTCTTGACCCGCCCAAGTTTAGTTTGGCCTCAAATGGGCTAAAAAATGGGTTGGGTCTTGACCCGCCCAATTTGACCCGATTAATCTCAATAATTTTAATATAGTGATATTTAACTTTTATAATCAAAATGTGAATTTCAGGTCAAGATTTTTTTTTGAAAAAGTAACAAATGGATAGATAAATCCTAAAAGATGTTAAATAGATAATATAGGAACATATCTTAGTAAAGAGTTTTAAAACGGGTTGAAATTGGAGATTGAATTGGGCACAATTGAAGATTCTCTTAAAATGAGTTAGGCTTGAATGGGTTGAGATTGAACTCAATTCAAATTATCTTGAGCCCAAACCTTAAAATTTTGGGTGGGTTACCTATGTTTGAGTTCATTTTTGACACCCCTAGTTGCCACAAATAAGTTGGTGTTTTGTGGCGACATAAGTCGTCACTAAATGTTTTTATCAGCAGCGACCTCACCAATTTCAATCGTAGGAAACTTCTATTTTGTGGCATATTTAACTAGTTTTAGTAGCAATCTTTGTGGTTAGTCATTTTGTGGCGATATGAGATAGATACCTCTGATATTTATCTTAAATCAGTGGTGGAATGTTGGAATCCCTTCACCTTTTTGAGTCATCTTTCTGTTCCTGAATTCCCGTGTCAGATTGATAATCAAATAGATGAAAGATTTGGAAAGCATACATAACAACAACTTTTTAACTTTCCAACATTGTTTGCGTATGTATGGTTTGAATTTGCAAATTCTGTTGCCTCCCCTTCTATCATCCATTTTCAAGAAACACATACTATACAGATAGAGATCATAAAGGAAACAATTTCAGTCTCAGTTAGAATTGATGTCTATCTATTGGTGAAGAGTTTATATTTGTTCATCTCCAATACTTTTAAAATCATGATATATTCTAGGCCAGTCTTCTGATAAACTTTATTAAGATCACATTTTTTTCTTGAGGTAATTGTCAGATTTATATAAAACAAATGAATAATTTACAACTGTTTTCTAAAGTGGATTCAATGTTGAGGCTTTGACTGAAAAAAACAGTTAATCTTTTTTTTTGTTTGTTTCCTCTCATGAGTATGTTAAGACAAGAGTCTATTATGTTTGAGAAGTTGAAATCAAGTTTACATTACAGTTTAGCCTCAGTTTTCATGTATCATGTGTACTATTATTTCTACTTTTAGTGTGTAGCTTTTGAAAAAAGCTATCGCGTTGAGACAACAGTGCCTTGCACCATTTGCTTGAAAATTTGCTCATCGATGGTGTCTATATTCGCGTTTACGTGCTTCAAACTCTATGAAGTTTTACTACTTAAACTGGGAAATTAGTGTGTTTTGTTTCAAGACAATTTAACGATTTTCTCTATCTTTAAATCTCACACTTACAATGAATTGACATGCCACTTTTAAATTGGTTTCATTGAACATTTTGTTTCAGCATAGAAATAATCTATAGTTATTTGATCTTGTCCCCTAGGTTGAAGAATGGTTTGAGTTCTCTCTAAGATTATACTCACAAAATAAACCTAAGAGTTCTGTGTATCCTTGAATATTTGGTTGTTTGGCTGAATCTAAAATTCCATTTTTGTATGTTATGCTACATGCACTAAATATTTAGATTGCTTCATATGATGAAGTCATCAACAAATCCAAAAGCAGTACTACTTCATTCATTGACACTGTTTGATCTCTTTAGTGCTTACTTTTAGTTGATTTTTCTTCACAAAAAAGTGTTAAGTGAGATCTAATAAAGATAAAATAAGGATGATGTCAAACAAGGAAAATTGAGATTTAAGTGAACGTAAGTCAAATAATATGAAACAAAGGAATATAAAGAGGTATTTTCCTAGTTGCTTCATGAAAATGTCCACGGTTGGGGGATGTCCAAGAATCACAACTGTGCACGTGCAACTAACAAGCGCATCTCACCCCTGCTGGTGTTTGACTAGTTCAGAATCATAAGCTGGCATTGACATTTTATTTTTTCTATTAAAAAAAGTATTGCATGACTGAATAATTGAATGGTGGACTACAAGGAGTTTAGCTACTTCTAATTTTAGAATTCAGTTTCTCATTGTGCATTCTCCAATAGAATAAAAATTCTTTTTTAACTGTTACTACAGTTGTAAGTCGGTGGAGGCTCAAATTTCTGAACTGCCATAATTCTAGGAGATACATAGTTTAAACATCATGTTCCCTTTGATTAAGTCAAAATATGTAATGCCAATATTCTATAGGTTCCACACGTGTATCTTTCGCGGAACTAAGATTTCTTGATCATTTATAAAATGAAAAAATAACATCTTTTAATCGTAAAAATGAAGATTTCTCGTACAAAGACCATTAAACTAAAATAAAATGATAAGTGGACTTTCATAACAAACAAACACTTAAAAATTATTCATCAAACACAAAGGGAACTTTCCTTGTTAAAGCTTCCAATTTATGGCTATAAATATAAATAATGCAAAGGCTTTGTTCTATAGCAAATGCATTGTCTCAAGACTTGAAAAAAAACATCTTTTAAGCTATCAAGAAAGTGAGCACAATGGCTAAAAAGATTCTTCTTTGTTTAATCTTGATAAATTCTCTTGTATATCTAACCATGGCTAATATTGCAACAAATTTTACAAGTTCCCCTGCTGTTAGCCCATTGCCTTCGTTTCGAAAACTTGGAAAGCACAAACATGAATTAGTTAAGCCTTCTACTAGTGCTGCACCTTCACAAGGTTTGAGTTCAGATGAAGAAAAAGAAAAGAAGGGTAATGAGGTTGGTTCTACTGTTGAACAACACTATGGGATTGTTGAAGAAGAGGATATTGAGATTGAGAAGAAGCATCATCATTCAGTTGACAAGTCAATTTGTGGAGGGGGCGTTATTCTAGGGGTCTTAGCCACTATATTCTTAGTGGCAATAGTTTGTTACATTAGAGTAACTAGAAGGAGACATAGTACACCAATTGCATGATTTCATTTGTGTTTTAGTACATATGTATATAACTCCCCTTTTGGTAGAAAATGGTAAAGATACCATTACTCATTTTTGGATTTTGCATTTCTACTTATTTAGTGTAATTCCACCGCTGGCACTGG